>NC_056736.1:225853017-225978254 GCF_019279795.1 Protopterus annectens | reverse complement strand
TGCCTGCCTTGATCAATCTGTTGCCCTTTAATTCACTTTTAGACCTGGATCCCCTCCCATTATCAGGCATGCATCCACCTACCAGCTTTCTTGTTTTGTACTTTCCCTAACCAGTCATGGTGAAATGTGCCTTGTAGCTGATATACTGCATATTGCCATTGTTCTGCTTTGACACTTTGCTGTTTTCTTTGCAGTACAGCCCCTCCCCTTCCCAGTTCTGCAGGTAGCTGCGTGCAGCCCTGTTAGCTGCTGTCAATGGCCCACTGTAGGCTCCTAGGTGTTAATTAGTAATCTGTACTCCAATTTCACTGCTGCAGCATTTCCTTATTTCTTTCCTATATCCTTCCTGTTTCAGCTGCAGTGCACGACATGCATACCCATTTACTGGGTTTACGTGCGTTTTCATCTCCGTTCACATGCATACTCTGTTACCTTGTGTACTCTCAGCTAAGCATAGCTATGGGCAATTCAACACACCCCTATCTTGCAGCTTTGCCTAGCTAGGGGCAGACCGGTTTAGCAATGCTCCAATGTGCTTACAGCAATGTCGACACACCCCTCTCTTGATGTCTTCTTTATCTCGAGGGCTCACCTCGGTGTTATAACACTATGCTGTGAGGTGCATCCTTACACCAGCGGGGAATCTATGATTCACTATTACTCCTCTCATTTGCGTGGCATTGCCTACTAATTCCAAGCTACTGCTCATAACACTGTCACTGCCCCTTAGTAACCCTTGCGCCATGGGTATGGTGTAGCATGCCTGCCATTCATACCTCTCAACCTGGAAACATCAAAAATCTGGACAAGGCCCATGAAAAATAGGTACAAATCTGCATGCTGATTGCCATCGAATTTGCATACATAATTATGCAACCCCACCCACTCCAATGGAATTGTGGGATACCAACTTTCGAACGCAAATTGAAGAACAGACAACCAAACATGGCACCAGAGTCCCCCTGCAGCCATTCCAGTGTCCTGTTACCTGGCTATTTTGCCCCATTTACCATAAACACTACTAATGTATGCATACTGCTTTACTTCTACAATGATTTGAATTTTATTTTTACATTTTACAGCACAACAATGCAGAAACACTAAAATACATCATCTGGTAAACAGTGCAATACTGTCTCACAATGAAAATAGACTTGACATTAAACTTTGCCCTTGAAACTCACATTCATTAAAACAGCACTGAAACCCACACACACCACATCCAAAAAAAATGCATCTGGCCAGTGGTGGATAAAGATTACCTTTGGGCTGTTTTCAAATCATTGGCCCCTTGCACACAAAACAAGAACCATACATGTGTTCTTTTCTTTATACACCTTCCTGACTTTATTAAATTATATTCCTTGTATAATACAACACACATGTTAGAGCGCATTTTAAATTTATTGTTTGAACATTTTACCAGTAACCTGTACTGTAGGCAATGAAACAAAACACATGAACCAATAATGACAAAACTGCCCAATTCAGAACTTTTCCATCATAAAAGTCTGCTTCCACACCCACACTATAAATAGAATGACAGTAGTGTAAGCCATAGGCATCTTGCACAGCGTCTCGCACTTATTTTCAATTTCATTTTTTTTGGGGGGGGGACACATTTTAAACATTGCTTGTATAATTTTGTAAAGTTGCTAGAATAAAATGCTGTGCTACCATCATGCATTTCACTGGCATGTTTTGAAGCCAGGACTCTATGCACTACATTCAGAATGAACATAGAACATGCCACTATCCCAAATCAGAAGCTGCCTGAAAAATAGGAAGACTGAAACTTAATAGCCATCATTTAGTGAATTCATTTCTCACTTCTCAACATAGCTCTTAACCTCAACACAAAAAACATGGACAAACAACAAAGCCAATAATGGGGGAATACAAATTCAGTTCTCACTTCTCACTCACCATATCTCTGAACTGTTAGCACAAAAACAATATTAGGGGAATACAAATTGTGTGCTCACTTCTTCTCATAGCTCTAAACTCAGCACAAAAAAAAATGTTCTTACTTCTCATCATAGCTCTCTGAACTCTTAGTACAAAAAAAAACATCTGGACAAAGCTCAGAACATAACTTTCAACTGTTACAGAAAAAAGCTCACAACTCACTCAGAAATGGTGGTGGCTAGGGATAGTAGGCTCTTTTTACCCTGTACTAAAGGTACAGGGTTTGAGCCTGAATACCACACACACCTACCTCACACTGTACTTCTGTGTAAGGTATACAGTATAATCAGTTATGGAAATTGATTAAAAACTAAGTTATAATATAAAATTGCATACTCGTACTGGCTGCCATTTTTCTGGAGTCACAGATGTGTCTTTTCTGGGTATCACATTATGCAGTACACAGCTCTGCACATTAACTAAGTTGTGTGGATAACACAAAAAGAACAAATACTGTAGATAGGATGAATGGGAAGAAATCGCAGGTAACACTACATTAATTAAAAGAATCAATGGTACTGGATTCTATGTTATAATATAACACCAATAAAAGTAAAGTTTTATATATATAGACAGACACAATATATAGTATGTTTATTTTGTAAGAACACCAGCTTTAGCCTATGGACTGGTAAAAACGTTTGAGTATAAATTAAATGCTAATTATATAATTCAATACACATTGCACAAATATGAACACACACACACACACATACACACACACACACACACACACACACACACACACACACACACACACACACACACACACACACACACACACACACACACACACACCCTGTTCCTTACCTGCCTGAATCCAAACACACCCTGTTCCTTACCTGCCTGAATCCAAACACACACCCTGTTCCTTACCTGCCTGAATCCAAACACACACCCTGTTCCTTACCTGCCTGAATCCAAACACATACCCTGTTCCTTACATGCCTGAATCCAAGCTCTTCAGCCCGCCAGCTTAGCTTGCTGCCATTAATCCCCTCAGCTTCCTTGCTGCCATTACTCTCCATTAATCCCTTCAGCTTCCTTGCCACCATTAATCCCGTTCCCGGCCGACGAACTTTGCTGCCATTACTCCTCCATTAATCCCCTCAGCTTCCTTGCTGTCCCGGCTGGCGAACTTTGCTGCCATTATTCCTGGTGAACTGCTCTTCTGTTCATCGTCGGCCCATTAATCCCAGCTCTAACTGCTCAGCCAGCCGGAAATGTTCCTTGCCGCCATTAATCCCAGCTCTCTAACTGCTCGAATTCCCGCCATTTCAGCCAGCCGGAAATGATGATGTGAGCTCCTTGAGCTCAATTCCGACTGGCTGGTAGCCTGGCGGAGCTGACGTCATTGCACACGTGATGACGTCAGCTCCGACAGCGCGAAAATTTCAAAAATGCAAAGAAAAATTGGAAATGAAGGGGTGCCACTCGGGAATCGTGGCACCCCTTCATTTGGACCCCAAAACTCGGTAAAAACCGAGTAATTCAGAATGGTTGGGAGGTCTGCTGCCATTGACTATTATGGGGAAATCATGATATGTATTTCATTGTGGTTTTATTTTATATTTTTATATATTCCTTGCGATCCCCTTTGTGCACCGCTGCCCTGCGCTTCCATGTTGCGATAGTGCGACTATATATATGAAATGTTAATTTTATATTTTGTACATTATTTATGCCAATGGCTATATATTTAGCCATTGGCATATATTAACATTATAATACATGTGTTTGGTCAGCTGTCATGGCTCCGATTTTATGTTTGCAAAAATGTAAACTGTTTTCTACGGTTTACATTTCTGCATGCTTACACTACGCCTGCACCACTTCCTGAATCACTACATACCTTCATTTGCATGCTACACTGCTGCACATGGGGTAATTAGCATACAAGGCTCAGGAGTTGTGTGGGCCTAGCGTACGCAGGTAGTGCATGTGGAAACAGCTCATACCTGAATAGTTCGGCGGCCATATTTGATGTTAGATCGCCAATGCTACGCCTGCACCTGACACAAGCTTCATGAATCCATGGATATAAAACTTTAATGTCCTGCATTATTGAGTGACTATAATCATTGGTGATTTACGAGAAAATCAAACATTCAAAGTTTGAAAAGGCAAAACTATGAGGTAAAATTTGGTATAGTTGCGAGGTCTGCATGTTATGTATTTTTCAGTTTCTGCAAAACATGTAAAATGAGGAATGGGAAATATTCTGCCTGAGTTCTTTCTCCTTTGAAATTTGTGTGTGTGTGTGTGTGTGTGTGTGTGTGTGTGTGTGTGTGTGTGTGTGTGTGTGTGTGTGTGTCTGTCTACATTCAGTTATTCAGCACTTGATTCCATCATTAGCATTTTGAACTGCAAGAGAAAGAAAGAAAAATAGCATTTATAATCCCAGTTTCTAAGAAACACTTTTTTAAAATGACAAGAAAAAGTGAGTTAATCCATTACAGTTTGTAATTCAATGTCTCCCTCTGCTGGGAAGATTGGAGAAAAACAGAGAAAATCCATTCAAAGACCACCAAATGTCAAAATGCTGAGATAATATACTTATGTGCAAAATCAGCTGATGTCGATAATTTGGTGCAATTTCTTAGATTAATTAAAAAGTGTATTGTGAAACAGTTTTATGAGAAGAAGAACCATTCAGAAGTCAAGCAGGAGTCTAAGTTGAGAACAGCTAGTGCATTGCATTGAGTACAGGACAGATGTTTATATTTTATTTTGTTTTACTTTTGTTAACTGAAATGAGAAGTGAATGCCTAGGTTTTCTGTCTGCTTCTTTTTCTTGTTAATAACCAGACTATGATAAAAGGTCTCCAGCTGAATAAAATGCATATCCTGTCCTACAGCAATATAGAGAGCGACCTATTTCTTTGGCATGCATATTCTAGACTTGAGAAACATTTTCTACATTGTGATCAGTAATTGTACAGAATATGCATTTGATGTGTCTGATTCAAAGATGCATGCACCAAATGAGCAACATTTTGAAAATGAGTGATTTGGTGAATGCACAATTCAGAAGCATATATTCCATGAGTAGACATGCTAAATCATGAGAAATTGACCACCATAACATCCTAGAGTTACAGGAGTGGATTAACGGAAGAATATTAGAGGTAGTCAAAGCATTAACAGATATGTATAAGCTACATGCTCTATTCTCCGCTGGTATTCACAATGTTATGTTTCATCATTCTTGGAGGATAGCATTTCATGCCCTTCCTGATACTGAAATTATAGAGCACTATCATGTTGACAAAGTCACCATGCAGTAGTTGTACAAGACGCATCATCCTTATCTGCAGGCCCATTGGGATTAATGGAGTCCTCTCACAGTAGATACCAAGCAATGTGTGATTCTGAGAATGCTAGCTACAGAGATCTTTCAGCAACCCACTGGGACACTGTGGGGGTATCCCAGGTATCTGCATCAAGGATACTCTACCAGCTCCTCAGTGTTATGTTACAGCATTTGGTGAAGTATATGCAGTTTTGTCACACTACAGAAGAGAGAGCCAGCACTTTGCTGGACATTTATAACATAGCCCATTTCTCTGGGGTACAAGGGCACTTTGACCTTGCGAACATTAAAATAAATAGATAACCTGATGAGTTGAAAAGAAGGTACATCATGTTAGAAAAACTTCTTGGCAAACTTCTTCTGGGCACAGCAAATAGTTGGTCGCAGACTGATTGTAGTCTAAACCGAGGTACTTTTATTTTTTTAATTTTTAATGTCATGATACACACTGCAGAAAGAACAGGAAATTACATCAAGCATATTAACATAAGTGTCCACCAGAAAACTCTGCCATTTTGTGGCTAAGCATATTATTACACATAACTGAAATACATTATACCCACACATAGTAATACACACACACACACGCACACACACACACACACACACACACACACACACACACACACACACACACACACACACACACACACACACACATACATATATATATATATATATATATATATATATATATATATATATATATAAAACACACCCACTTAACAACTACTACGTAAGTCAACCCCATTTGTGATCTAAAATCTACAAACTTGTTTACTGTGGGTGGCTTTGCCATAACATCAGCAATCATTTAATCAGTTTGACAGCATGAAAGCATAATCACTTTTTGTTCAACCAAGTCATGAATGTAATGATGTCTGGCATAAATATGCTTGGTTCTTGCATTGATCTTCTCACATGGTTGCAAGTTTAATGCATCCCCCTGATTGTCCTCATATACAACTTGGTTACCTTCTTTGAAACAGTCACCAAAGCCATGGATGAGAGCAAGATAGTGCACACTGCCTACCTTGACCTAGCCAAAGCCTTCAACATTATTCCCCACTCAGGCATAATAGATAAACCCTCCCAACTAGGTATCAACCTGTATGTTACCAAATGGGTAGCTAAATGGCTCACTGACAGAACCCAGTCAGTTAAAATAGGGGAAGCCACCTCTAGTAGTAGACCCGTAAAAAGCGGTATACCCCAAGGATCAGTCTTGGGGCCTCTGCTGTTTGGGATATACTTTTCTGAGGTGCAAGCCAAAACCAGTTGTCTGTGGCTTACCAAGTTTGCAGATGACTGCAAGCTGGGCACTGTCATAAATTCCCCTAGTGATGTGAACATCTTCCAAAAGGGTCTTAACCAAACTAGTAACTGGTGCCAGAAGCATGGCCTCAAACTGAATGACAAGAAATGCATCTTTATCCCCTTTGGGGAAAATGGAGTCCCCACTAATTATCACATTAATAACAACTTACTAAGCATGCAATTAGTCATGAGGGACTTTGGCACCCAGGTTGATACCAACCTGACTTTTGACCACCATTTTGCCTCCGTTATACGGAAGGCTTTCTGCATGCCCCACCTCATAAGTAAAGGTATTTCATCCAGGAACAAGGAGGTCATAACATCCCTATACTCCTCCCTTATCAGACCCATTATCGAGTACAATGCCCCCTTCCGCATGTACCTTGCCAAGCACATGCAGCAGTTGTAGAGACCACAGAGGGTCCTGACCAGGAAAATCCAGGGTCTCAAACACCTATCCTGCACAGATAGGCTAAAAGCCCATTCCCTCTACTCAGTCTCATACAGACTTCTCAGAGGTGACCTGTGTCTGGCATACAAGGATGTCTCAGACTCAGCTTTGATGGAGTTGCTGCATATTAAGTCAAACTTCACTCATGCAACCTGCACGCAAGGTCTCAACCTGGTCTGTGACATTAATAGAACTTGGCAGGATTTATTTGTGTCCCAATGACACCCCTATCTGTGAAATAGACTTCCTCTCCATTTCAAGCAGAGTACATCACTAGCCATCTTTAAGAGGAACCTGGATGACTGGATGGTAAACAGAAAATATACCCCTGGCATCCCTCCTGTGTCCCTGCTAGACAGAGAAAACAGGTGCTGACTTTGTGGGAACATGGATGAAATTCTTGGCTAGTCTTATAAGGGCCTCTGGACCAATAGCCTAGTATCATACTATGAACCTAAGACATTAGGCTGGGACACTAGTTCTCCAAGATCTTCAAGTAACTGCCGCAACCAAATGGGTTCTTGACTGGCACTGGCAGCATAAATATATTCTGCCTCTGTAGAAGACAACACCACTGAGATCTGTTTCTTGCTGGACCAGGATATAGGACTGTTTCTTAATTTGAACAAGCAGCCACTTGTAGATTTGGGTGTGTTGAGGTTACCCGCCAATCAGAGTCTACATATCCAGTGAGGTTTAAGTCACCAATTGCTGACAATATTAAACTCAAGCCTTTTGTGTCTTTGCGATATCTCATAATTTTTTGGTGAATTCCAGTCTCTTTGATGTGGTTTATTTACATGCCTGCAGAGAAGTGACATGGCTGCTGGAATTTCTGGATGTGTAGTGGTTGCAATGCAGAGAAATGCCCCCACTGCTTTTCTGTACTGCTCATTAGATATTAGAAGATCTTTCTTGCCTTCCAACTTTGGATAAGCTATGTCCATGCACATGCTAGATCCTTTAGCCTCAGCCATATTGAACTGTTGAAGAATTGAATCAATTTTTGCACTCTGATTCAACAGAAAACTGCCATCCTCTTCATGCTGTATGCTAATTCTTAAGTAGTATGTCACCTCACCAAGATGTTTAGTTTCAAAGTGCTGATTAAGTGCTATTATTAACTTTGCAATTTTGTCACTCCTTTTGTAAGCAATAAGCAAGTCATTCACACAGACTAACAGATACATCCATTCAGCATCTATAGACATGGATCAGCTTTGCTTCACATGAATCCTTCATCTAGCAGAACATTGTTTACTTCTGAGTTCCACACTTAAGCCACTTATTTAAGACCACAGTGGGATTTTTACAGTTTGCAGAAAAGATGATCTTCTCCACTTTTCACATATTCTTCTGGCTGTGACATGTATATTTCCTCTTCTATATCTCCATTAAGAAAAGCTGTCTTGATATCATGATGTTTCACATTTTCTGTAAAGCCACCACTGTCATCAATGTTCTGAAAGTACTTTGTTTTTTCAGCTGGAGCAAAAGTAACATCATAGTCTTCACCAATTTTTTGTGAGTATCCTTTTGCAACTGACCTTGCCTTGTACTTACAGACTTTCCTTTCAGAGTCACATTTCACTTTAAAAACCCATTTACATCCAATTACACGTTTACCTCAAGGTAGCTTTGAAAGTGTCCATGTCTGGAGTTCATTGAGTGATGTCATCTCTTCTTCAGCAGCTCTAATCCACATTTGCTTTGCATTGAAGTCATTAGTGGTTCAGCATCTTCTTCATCAGTGTTTGAATTGTCTGCAATAATTTACATTTCTGTGTAGCTTTGTTCTTGTTTCTCTTGCAACATGGATGTGGATTTTTCCTCAGACTGAACAGTTTGTGTCAGTTCCTGAAACTTTGAACGCACAGAACTTTCAGTAACAATCATACTACTGCTGATTGTTACCTTGTTTGTGTCTAGATGTAGAATTCTGTATCCTTTCTGGGACGTGCGGTAACCCACAAGTACACTTTCCTTTGCACATGGATCCCATTTTGTATGTTTTTCTTTTGGAATGTGCACATAGGTTTTACTTACAAAAATTTTGATGTGTATGGTTTCTTTCTGTCCCACAATTCATATGGAGATTTCTCTGTTGTTTTGCCTGGCAAGCGATTTTGGAGATAGCATGCAGTCATGATAAACTCTCCCAAGTATGAGTTTGGCATATCAGCATCAAAAAACATGCTCCTTCCACTCTCACAGAGAGTCCGATTCATTCTCTCTGCAACCATGTTTTTTTTTTCTGGGGTATATGGTGCAATTCTGGAACATAATTCCATGTTTTCCGTGAATGGCTTGTGTTGTGTCACTTGTAGTTGTCTGTATGTAGCACTCTGGGCATTCTGCCAAACTCATTACTGACTTCAGCTAGATGCTGTTCTAACTTCACTGGCACTTCATCCTTGTTGTGCAAGAGGTACAATGTGGTGTACTTAGAGTAATCATCAATAAAACTAAGAAAATACCTCTTCTTTCCTGGAGTCATGCTTTTTATTGGACCGCAAAGATCTAAATGAATTAAATCCAGAAGTTTTTGAGCTCTGCTGTTGCTCTGCTTTGGAAATGGCTGTCTCATCATTGTTCCCTTAATGTAGCTGGTACATTTCATTATTTAATCACACTGGCTAATTTTTACACCACTTGCATAGTTACCCTCAATTACTTTGTTTATTTTCAGGCCCAAGATGTCTGTGCCAAGTGTGAATGCAGTTTAAATATTTTTCCTCTTTGGCTGTATTAAGCATTTCACTGCAGTTCACCTTATACAGCTTATCTTTTGTGATGACACAAATATCACCTTGGAAAATCACTATGTTTCCCTGGTTTGTAAGCTTCTTCACTGACAATTTGTTATTTTTAAGATCAGGCACATATATAACATTTCTCACATGTATCTTTCTGGTGATATTCTGAGAGATAGGATAGTAAATAAAACTGTCTTCAATTTTTTCTGACTTTATTACCTGCCCATTAGCTGTGGTGATTTTTTCTGTTTTACTTTGATTAAGCTGAGTGAAGAAATTTGTGTCATTGGTCATGTGACTTGTAGCTCCTAAGTCAACTCACCAATCCTGCACAGATGATACGCCACATTTGGACTCAAATGCATACTCGGTGTTTGAAGTGATATCTGCTTCTTCCTTGACATTCTTAGCTTGTTGTGATTTAGCTTGTGTTTGCATTCTAACTTTCCAGTTTCTGAAAACTGCCTTTAAGTGCCCTATTTTTTTTTTGTTTGTTTTACACACAAAGCATTTACATGTTTCTAGCTGCATATTACTATTTTTATTTCTGATTTTCCTCTTTAAAGCAGCTGCCGTACAGGACATATTTTCACTGTTTATGCTTTCTGTCTTGTGCTTGTATTAACCCACAAGCTTGTCTTTAACATACTCTAATGTCAGTTCATCATCCGGACGTGCATCAAGTGCTGTAACAAGTGTCTCATAACTTTCAGGTAGACCACTAAGCAAAAGTGCTGCAATGTGAAAGTCTTTTGTATCATCCCCAATATCTCTCAGCCTTTCAACCATTTCTAAGATATGCCTTATATAATCCTGCAAATCCTGGTCTTTCATCAGCTTGGTTTGCTATAGTTTTCTAATTAGAGTTTATTGCTGAGATTAGCTCTTTGTTTTACTGTTTGCAGTTCCTCCCACCTTTCTTTAGCAGGTTCACAGTTGCATATATGTATAATTTGATCATCACCTATGCAAAGAGACTGTGTCTGAGCTTTTTGATCCTTTACTAGCCACTCGTCCCTGGGCTCTGCCGGTCTGATTTCATTTACACATTTTCATGTTCCTTCTCTTATTACAAGCATCACCATCTTGAATATCCAAGACTGGTAAATCTGGTTAATCAGATTCACTACTGAAAGCTTTGCTAAAGAAGTGTCGGTAGCCATCTTTACTTTTTTTCTCTTACTTTATCTGTTGCTTTATCTGTTGTTTTATCTTGCTCTTATTTGCTGTAGCTGGTTGTATCTGAATGCAAGGGTGTCTAGGTGTCTGAGTCCATAACCTATTAGAAAAACTTCTTCTGGGCATTGCAGTCTAAATCGAGGTACATTTCTTTCTTTTTAATGTCATGAAACACCCTGCACAAGGAAGCAGAAATTAGATCAAGCATATTACTGTAAGCATCCTCCAGAAAGCACTGCCATCTTGTGGTTAAACATATTATTACACATAACTGAAATATACACACCATAGTTGTTAAAGATTCAAAAAGATACAAAAGAAACTTTATTGTTATTTAGGAAACATAAGTGCTACTAAACAAAATTTTTAGTGCCAGGTCTTTTATAAAAAAAAAAAAAAAAAAAAAAAAACACAAAAAGACAAGACATAATAAGTATTAAAGAATAAACAATAACTATAGTGCAAAAATATAAGTCTAGGTAGCTGATGCACATGCTTGTACACTATTTATATATACTGGACAACAGTGATTGGAATTGCACTTGAATGAGAATATATTAATTTTAGTATGCAATATATAGATAGATAGATAGATAGATAGATAGATAGATAGATAGATAGTTATATAAATAGATATATATTATATGCTATATACATGTTCATAGGTTCATAGGTTCATACTAGGCTATCTGCCCAAGGGCATTTATAAGCCTAGCCCATAGTTATGTGGCTTTCGCCACCCCTTTAGTTTGCATAAAACTATGCCTATTATTTTGCTGTGCCTCTGTCAAGCAGTGACACTGAAGTAATCCCTGGGGTATATCTGCGATCTCCCATCCATTGGTCAAGATTCCTCTTGAACAAGGCCAGCGAGGTGCTCTGCCTCACATGTGGATTTTGTTCCACAGCATAGGGAGTCGCTGGGTGATGAATCTGTCCCTCCAGCACGTTCTATTAATAACCGTGTCAAGGTTTAAGTCTCCCGCCCTTGTGGTTCTGAGGGATCTAGATTTTTTGAGGTGAAGCATATTCATCAAATCTGGGTTTGACATGGCCTTATATGTCAGGCACAGGTCACCTCTGAGCAAGCGGTATGAGACTGAATAGAGCTGGAGTTCTTTCAGTCGGGCAGCATAAGACATATTTTTGAGACCCTTTATCCTTTTGGTGAGGAACTTTTGGGGCCTTTCCAGCTGCTGCAGGTGTCGGGTCAGATACATTCCAAATGGGGCATTGTACTCAATCATAGGTCTAATGAGTGATGAGTACAGGGGGACGATGACCTCCCTTGATCTAGATGTGAATCCCTTCATGATCAGGTGGGCAATGTAGAAGGTTTTCCTAACTACTTTAGCAACATGAGTGTCAAACGAAAGGCTGCTGTCAACCTGGGTCCCCAGATCCCTGATGACTTCTTCTGTGCTCAGTGGATTGCCACCTATATGATAGCTAGGGGTAACCTTGTTTTTCCCGAAGGGTATGACTATGCATTTCTTGGCATTTAACTTTAGGCCATGGCTCTGGCACCAGTTATCCGTTTCTGCGAGGCCCTTCTGAAGGATATCTGTGTCAGATGTGTTTTCGACTATGGCGCCCAGTTTGCAGTCATCTGCAAACTTTGTCAGCCATAACCCTCCTGTTTTTGCTTGTACTTCAGAAAAGTAGATGCTGAACAAGAGTGGACCCAGGACTGAGCCCTGTGGGACACCACTTGTGACAGGCTTTGAGTCTGACATGGCTCCAGCAACTCTGACCCTGTGGGTTCTGCCACTTAGCCAGTTTGCAACCCATCTTGTGATGTATAGGTTTACATTCAAGCTGATGAGTTTTTCGATGATACCTGAGTGGGGTATTGTGTTGAAGGCCTTTGCCAGGTCGAGGTAGGCTGTATGGACTGCCTTTCCCTCATCAATGGCCTTGGTGACTGTCTCGAAAAAGTCAACCAAGTTTAAAATGCATGATCTGCCTTTGACAAAGCCAAACTGGGTTGGATCGAAAGTCTGCAAGTTCTCTATGTCTTTATTTATGAGTTCCATTATGATCCTCTCCATGGCTTTGCAGATAAGGCTTGTCAAGCTAATGGGACGGTAATTTCCAGGGTCGGTGGAGGCACCGCCCTTGTGAAGTGGGACCACAGTCGCCGTGCGCCACTCCTTGGGTACGTATCCTAAGGTGAGGCTAAGATTAAACAGCTGTCCTAACTGCGGGTTTAATTCCTCATTGAGTTCGTGGAGCACACAGCCGGGGACACCATCCGGTCCCATGGATGCTGTGTTTTGCCTTGGAGAGCAGTTCTCACCTGGGCGTTGGAGATGTTTGGGGGGCTACAATCCTCTGGTATAGATATCTCTCCTTTTGGGGGGGGGGGAGTTTGCACTGAACCTGTCAGCCAGTATGTTTGCAATGTGTGTAGGTTCAGTAATCTTCACATCATTTTGAACTAATTCTGAGCATATCTGGGAGTTTCCTCCTAGGTTTCTAACATAGCTAAAGAAGGCCTTATGATTGTCTTTTGAGTCCTTGGCGATTTTTCTCTCAAAATTTGCCTTGGATGATTTTATGAGAGCTCTTAGTTTTTTACTTATATTGATCAAAGGTGTCTTACCTTTCAAGGATTTTGCTCTATCTTGTAGTAGCTTCCTCCTTTTGTTGTATAGCTTGTTTATGGCTGGGGTCCAACAGACTGGATGCTTGCCTTTGGTACAAAGAGTCTTAGTTTTGTTTGGGATTGCCTGATCCATGCAGTCCTGTAGGTGCTGGTAGAAGGCATTTGTAAGTGATTCAGCGGTTTGAGTAATGTTTACCACTGGCTCAGGGGCGTTAAAGGAGACCACACTAGTTTTTAGAAGTGTGAAGTCGGCTTTTGAGAAGTTTTTCACTGTGGTCTTTTTTATTTCAGGTGGGGGCGGGATGAGGACCTCCAGCGAGATTAGTTTATGATCTGATCTCACCAGTGAGGGGTATACTTCCGGTGTTGAACATTGTGATCCCATGTTCGTGATGATGAGATCAAGTATGTTTTCTCCTCTTGTGGGGATGGTGACTAGTTGTTCCGTGGCATTTGAGTTTATGAACTCCAGGAACCTTTGGGCTAGAGTGTTTGGGCTTGAGTAGTGTTCCCAGTCTATATTAGGGTAGTTGAAGTCACCTAGTATGATGGTGTTTGGAGATACATTTATCCCCTCCAATGTTTTCAGGAAGGCCATGTGAGGTTCCTGAGTTTGAGAGGGTGGCCTGTAACATGCTACAAATTGCAGAGCAGTCTTGCCTATGGCTAATTGCACCTGGATGGTCTCCAATGCATCGTGCGTTGCCACCAACCTTGAGGTGTGGGTGTCCTTTATGAATATGGACACCCCCCCTCCTTTCTTGGTGTTGTCCGGATTTTGGAGCCGGAACGCATGATATGAGGTGAAACCTGATAGTGCTGGGGTGCTCTCAGGAGCCTTGAACCAGGTTTCTGTCACAGCACAGACATCAATGTTCTCCATACTGAGAAGGGCCTCAAGTGCGTGCATCTTGAGATTGAGACTTCTGGCATTGAGCAGCATTACCCTTAGTTTTTTTACTTTTTTGTGTTCTAGGGTGGTAGGTTTAGAATTTGAGCCTTGCCTAAAAAAGGCACTATGAGGGTGGCAAGAGCCTTTGCCAATATCCGGAAGCCTAGGGGTGACAGGTGCAAGCCGTCCCTTGCGAAGCAGCGTGGCTTGTCCAGCATGTCATCCCAGGCAGACAGACATTGGATCCCCTTTGAATGACACCAGAATTTAAGCCAATTATTAAAGCTGATCATCTTATCACTGTATTGTGGCATCATTCTAGGTGAAGGTAGGATACTGCTCAAGGTCAGGGTCATACCTGCCTGGGCTACATAATCAGAGAGCTCCTCAATGTCTCTTTTCATGTAGTCCAAGGAGGTACATCTCAGGTCATTGACACCAGCGTGGACAATGACTGAGTCGTACTTGTACCTGCTGTTGAGAGACCTGAGTGCTTGCGTTATGTGGCGGATTCTAGCGCCCGACAGGCAGCTTACTGTGACCTTCTCCTTACTCAGTCTGGTGAGCGGGACGTCAGTGTGTCTGACTATGGAGTCACCTATGACAAGTATGTTTGGTGTTGTATTTGGCCTTAAGGGCAGTGACTGCTCTGCACACTGATTTTGTTGTTTATGTGTTGTTTGTGTGGTGTATTGAGTTTGCAGTTGCTTGGGTGTCTGCTTTGGAGGCCTCTGCTGTTTAGGTAAATATTTACTCAGAGCCTCCGAGTATGTCTTAGTGTGTTTATGTGTTTGATTCAGTGGTGTGGTTGAGTTATGTGAGACTGGTGTTGTGGTGTGTGTAGATGCCTTCTCCTCCTGCCTGGTCTTGCCAGTCCTGAGTTGAGAGAGCTCAGCCTCCAGTCTGGCTAAATAGCTGCATCTCTCACAAGTGTTAGTGTTACGTGGAAGGAGGAGAGGGTTGTCCGTGTACATGAGGCAATTGTAACATTGTCTCAGAATTCCCAGATTCACCAACTGGGCAGGAGAGGACGCCAGCATCTGACCCTTCGACATGCTAGAAAGAATTATGAGTTGGTATGAGACAGAAAAGTAGTGGGCTTAGCAGGGAAGTGGGCACTCCTGGGGGGTTTTGCTAGTGAGAGATTTGTATAATATAGGAGTGCTTGACCTGCAAAGAGAATGCTTATAAGACAAGTGCTGAGCTTTATGAGAGGAAAAAGCTATTTGGAACAAGTGCTGCACTTTTTAGTGAAGGTGTAAACTGTTTAGGCTCCTAATAGAGCAGTTCTAAGGGAAAAATTGAAGAACAGACTTTCTGGAGCCAGAAAGAGTTTAACCTTGTTTAACTGGCGCTGCCCGATGCTGCTCTAGTAGCAACTCCGCGCTAAATCGCGCTAAAGCATGTTAAAGCGTGCTTGATAGCAGGGGCTGGAAAGAAGCAGGAATAGACCCAAAACGGACAATAAAACTACAGTTTCAAGTAAGTAACCACCTCTACGGGGGGCAGGGAAGCTGCCCAATGTTATTCACTGCCACTGATCAACAGAGAGACCCTCCTTCAGCCCAAGCAAAAATGGCCTCACAGAAACTTTCAAACAGTTCAGGAACAGCAAGCCTGTAACTGAACTTTTTTAACTCTCAGAAAAGTGTGAAAAAAGCAAGATTTTTTTTTGTTTTTGTTTTCTACAGAGATAGCAGATGTTCACAAGTAATATCAAGTTATAACAGTGCAGTAAATGACCCCACACAAGAGTGCTAGGTCAAGGACAGAAAATATACAAGTTTTAAGAAAAAAACGATTTAAAATTAAGTGCAAACAGGAAATTCAGCAAACAGCTTTTGGTTGTGCTCTAAATACAGCTACTAATACAGAAATCAAGTTTAACAAGCCAGAAAATGCTCAAGCTAGGCAGCTATGCAGAAAAACTTAGCAAATAAACAGAGAAAAAATACTTAAAATCTCAAAAGTGGCTCCCTTCTTCTCTCAGCATTTTTTCCTCTTGGAGGGTGCTTCACCAACAGCCAACAAGCCTGAAAAGACGCCCAAACCACGAGGCAACTAGGTTTTAAGAGAGGAAGATGAAGGAGTTTTGGAAATGACCCCTAGTGGCCAATAAAACTACAGTTTCAAGTCAGTAACCACCTATATGGGGGGCAGGGAAGCTGCTCAATGTTATTCACTGCCACTGATCAACAGAGAGACCCTCCCTTAGCCCAAGCAAAAATAGCCTCACAGAAACTTTCAAACAGTTCAGGAACAGCAAGCCTGTAACTGAACTTTTTTAACTCAGAAAAGTGGGAAAAAAGCAAGATTTTTTTTGTTTTGTTTTTTACAGAGATAGCAGAGGTTCACAAGTAATATCAAGCTATAACAGTGCAGTAAATGACCCCACACAAGAGTGGTAGGTCAAGGACAGAAAATATGCAAGTTTTAAGAAAAAAACAATTTAAAATTAAGTGCAAACAGGAAATTCAGCAAACAGCTTTTGGTTGTGCTCTAAATACAGCTACTAATACAGAAATCAAGTTTAACAAGCCAGAAAATGCTCAAGCTAGGCAGCTATGCAGAAAAACTTAGCAAATAAACAGAGAAAAAATACTTAAAATCTCAAAAGTGGCTCCCTTCTTCTCTCAGCGTTTTTTCCTCTTGGAGGGTGCTTCACCAACAGCCAACAAGCCTGAAAAGACCAATGTGTCTAACACATTAACTCTAAAGGTTACCACTCTAACTACTGTCACATGGTCTGTAATGCAGAGGGTGTAATCTACAATATAGCTACAGGCCACACAGGCAATAGCCATGTCTCTCTCATGTACCTTCTGTGAGACCTATATGAATTGATGATTTTCCAAAAGGGCATATCATTAGTGATTTCAGATGCGCCCTGGAGCCATGGTTAATGAATCCAATCACAAATCCAGACACTGCAGCAGAGAACAGATACAAGTACACCTTGTTGAAAATCTAGGTAATCACTGAATGTATGTTTGGGCTGCTAAAGGCAAGCTTTCACTGCCTGGGTATATCTAATGATTCTCTGAAGTATGACCCCAGAACATAACTTTTATTTTCAATGCTACATAACATGATATTGAATAAACAGTTATAATAAGTAGTACTTATGCAAGATGAGAATGTTCCTCCACACCAGGCACTGGAGGATAGGCATGACTGGGGGAAACAGTGGAGGACCATGCCAAATGAAAGCAGGCACCATACATTGTGGAACTGGCCAATAGGCAGCAGCTGCCCCATAACTTTGGCAAGATTAAAGAATATACACAACAGTAAAAGTGATGCATAGAAACCTGCAACCATGATGTGCTTATCCACAATGAGCATCAGACATAGGCTATTCAAATAACAAAGTACAGCAATAAGGGCACAGTTATCATCAATTGTGCAGGTGGGTAAAAGTATGAACGCTGTTTTAATCAGAACAAGCTGTATGTTATGTCTAAAAAAATGGGTTGGGTAAGGGTTTGAGATAAACTGTTCTGGGATTGAGGAGTTACCACATTTGTGCATTAGTGTATTGTACCAGGTGCTAGTGAAATATGTGAGTGTGTGTGTGTGCGTGTGTGTGTGTGTGTGTGTGTGTGTGTGTGTGTGTGTGTGTGTGTGTGTGTGTGTGCGCGTGCGCGTGTGCGTGTGTGTGCAGCGTGTGCGATGTCTTGCGGTGCGTGTGTGTGTGTGTGTGTGTGTGTGTGTGTGTGTGTGTGTGTGTGTGTGTGTGTGTGTGTGTGTGGTGAGTGTGTGTATTTCTGCCAGGGAACAGCCTCAACAGATTTTGCTGAACTGTGAATAGTTCGTCTGGACAAGTCCTGAGCTCCCACAAGAGACCATATCCGCAAGATACCCCTCTCCTTGGAATGTCAAAAGAGCCAACCAGCTTTTGTCTAAATGTAGGCTGCGTTAAATTAACATGAAGGATGGCCCACAACAGACATGTCTAGGGCAGGGGACCAACAATCCAGTGGACATCCACGTTTGACAGAACATACCTCCACACTTAATGGTGAGGTAGAAGGGGTGACACGATATTTAACCTTGGCCACACCCACAGTGGCCATCATCATTGGAGGCAGAAGTGTATCAGTGACATAACTCATGCCTAACATGTGGCCTGTGAGCACAGAGTACCTTAGTTATGCCAGCTGCCAAAATAACTTGTCTAAGATGTTACGTGTATGGGATATACTGTCTCTCTCAGGTCATCTTGCACTTTTGGTAGGGCATATGCAATCTCTGTACCTATATGCTGGCCTTCTACATTCTCTGTATTGCAGAGATTGAGGCATCCTGTTGGGTAGAGATGTTATCCATGGTATCTGTGATCACCAGCAAAATGGCCACCCTGTCCTCCTCATGCCCATTGGAGCCTTCAGCAATAAATGACTGTGCCTCTGTGAGACACATCTCTCACCAGCTAATCCTGTCAGTGACACCCTCTCCTACATTGTCTACCTGTGTATCTGGAGTGGGTTCCTTAGGGACAGAGTCTGTAACCACTGAATGTGTAGAGGATCTGATTTTTATTTATTTACTTAGATAGCTGGTTGGTTGGTTGGTTAGTTAGTTAGTTAGTTAGTTAGTTAGTTAGTTAGTTAGTTAGTTAGTTAGTTAGTTAGTTAGTTAGTTAGTTAGTTAGTTAGTTAGTTAGTTAGCAATAACATTTGATAACTGCATAGGTGATCTGGTCTTCAGACCGTTTTCAGCCTTGATTCACACCGATAGGGTAACAATTGTAGCAACAGTGCAAAACAGAATTGTAAAAAAAAATAAAAAATGGCAAGCTATTCAAAGACTTTTAAGATGGCAAACACAATCCAATTATATATATATATATATATATATATATATATATATATATATATATATTCTTAAAATATGGTATACAAGATGACAATTGCTGCACAGACTATACAAATATTACATGAAACCATTTTAGGTGTGACATCTACAATATGTACATGTAGGAAGCTATTTTGCAATGTTTGGGAGAAGAATGAGAGGGAATGGTAATATATATGTGTGTGTGTGTGTGTGTGTGTATGTGTGTGTGTGTGTGTATATATATATATATATATATATATATATATATATATATATATATATAGAGAGAGAGAGAGAGAGATGGATTTACACCAAATTATCGAACACTTACTTTATCAAATCCCATTTCATCGGATCCACTTCTTTGAATCTCATTATATCAAACTCCTGTAACTATGAAAAGGAATGCCTGAGAAAGGAACCACTCCTCCACCAGGACAAAACAACAAACAGAAAAACAAAAAACCCTCCAAGTGGGGGGCTTCACCCCACACACCCCCTAACTAAATATACCAACTCCAAGTTCGCACTTCAGTGGAGGAAGGGCAAAGTTCACCATGGTGGCCAAGTGGTTCCTTTCCCAGGGTTTCCTTTTTGTAGTGCTGAGAGTTCAATATAATGAGATTCGAAGAAGTGGAGTCAATGAAATGAGATTCAATAAAGTAAGTGTTTGATAATTTGCAGTAGACCATAGTGTCCCTATCAGTTCAGTGAAAAATCAGTTAATTGAATGGCATTTTCAGTGCAATTACATCAAACATGCCATTTGTTGAACTGTTCATACTGAGGATCGGGAAGTTTGCCCTTTCCCCACTGTAGTGTGATCTTGGAGTTGGTATATATAATTAGCAGGGAGGGTGTGGAATGTAGCCCCCCCCTCACATGAGGGGTATTCGATGAATGGCATTTCCGATGAAGCTGCTACCCCCTGGCTTAGTTTTCTACCTGTATGATGTGATATATGCTTAGACCACACTTTTCCTTTGCTACAAGAGCATGATGCTTCTTTGAACATGCTCTTTTTCTGTATATTTATGAAACTGTCAAGTGTGCCTTCTTGTCTGGTTTCAGATTATAGTTAATTCCATACAGATCGGTCCCGTTTACAGAAGGCTCTTTTGCTAGTAGCAGTTTTGAATCTAGGTCTTAGTAGGTATGTGGCATTATAAGCATCATCTCCTGGATAGTAAATTATGTATTTAATTTGTAGTTTGGACCTTGGTGACAAGCAGTGTCCTTGACTGAAAATCTTGAAAACAAAAAGGAAAAGATAACTGTTGTTGGTAGCAACTTGCAGTGCTCCATCAGATGGCTTTGGTGGATTGATTGGTCAGCGAGAAGAATGAAGCTGCATTTTGTTGCTGTTTGTAGTTTTTGAGTATCTGTACTACAGAGGAATACTATTAATGGAAGTCTGCATTCTGCTTTGGGCATAAATACATTTCTGCCTAAGTCTTTGTGGGTTGTTGGGGTTAACTAATTTTGAGTTGGGTAAGGATATTGGACATGGTGTTGCCAATATGTTTGCTGAAAGAAAGTGGGGTGTCTAAGGTGAGTACTAGATATTTCCAAGATGAATGGAAAAACTGCCATTTAGATCAACTATGTACTAGTGGGGATTTTTGGAAGCTTTTTTGATGTTTCAAAAACACAGTGCTGGATTTTAGGGTATTATTATGTAACCTATTTTCATGGGTCCAAGTGCGTAGTTTTGTGAAAGTGGATTGAGTTTGTATTTTAAGGTATGTAGTTTAAGAGTACATTCTAAGTCAAGGATGTCATCAGCTCACATCGTAAAGTAAAAGTATTTAAAGTCCATGGTGATGTCATTAATAAAGAGAGATAGAGAACAGCAGTGGGTTAAGAAGAGGACAATAGGGTACCTCTGTATTAATAATACCTTGAGTGAGAAGGAGGTTGTTAGAATATACTTGGAAAGTTTTTTTTCAGTAGGTAGCTTCTTATCCATCCCATTGTTTGGCTCCTAATATTAAATTTGTTGAGTTTAAAGAGAAGTTTATGGTTCATAATTTCAAATACCTTAGTTATGTCTATGAAGAGGCACCCTGTTAATTTAGATTCATACATGCTACTGCAGGTAATGTAGATAATGTAGCCCTTCTTGAAGCCATGCTGAGCATCACACAGAAGGCTGTACTTATTTATATCGTTGAATATTTGCTTAAATATCTGTTTTTCAAACATTTTTACTAGTGGGCAGAGATTTGCAATTGGTCTAATATCTGCTTTCTTGTTTTGGGCTATGTTAGTTGTTTTACAATGAAGTATTTAAAAGCATCTATGTTTTCAAATAAATGTAAGAAATGGTTTTCCATTTCAAGACTAGTGAGGGAGCTACTTTTTAAATCATGCCAGGTTAAGGTAACCTTTTAACATTGCTTAAAAGTACAGTTAGGTTTAAGAAAGAACTCATCATACTCTCTGTGTTTTCATTTTTATACCTCTGTCTACAGTTATTAAACTTTAAAGTCTGCAATAACACCAGTCTTCCTTCTTTCCCTACCTGTTTTTTACAGGTCCTATTTGGTTCATGTGTCATATTTAGTTTAATAATTATATTAATATGATGTTATGCCCTTTCTCTAGTCCAAACCCATTAAGAAATTTTCATGATTTATGTTGGTTGTAGTTAATTTTTATTAACATTAAAAATGTAATTTTTGAGAAAGCAGGTGATAAAGCTAAGGGATATTAATAAGAGTGTTTAGATTGCAAAAAGAAGCATGAGACAGTGGAACTTGTAGTAAGATTTTCAAATATAGGACAGTTAAATCTGAGCATTGTCTATAGATTCTATTTTCCATTGTTTGTTAAATGATCATATGTTGAGTCTCCTTCAGGACTGGGTTTGCTGATTAGACATTTCTGTAAGTGTTGCTTATTTGGCTAGTTCTATAAGCTTGAAAAGAGGAACTAAGAGACAGCAGATTGTATGTATGGATGGATAAGGCCAGGCCAATTTAGAGAACTGAATGAAAGAATTTGTAGGCCAAGTATCAATTTATAAGTGGTTAATAAATTTACTACTGGTTTAGTTAAATCTGAGTTTGTACTACCTTGCTGTTCTTGTTTCTGTGTTTGGTAGTGTTATTGCTGATTCTTAGCTTCATTTGTGATTTTATGTTATCTTGATGGTTGCATCAGAGGTACATTTTGGGAGATGCTTGGAATAGGAGTAGGTTTGAAAGATTTGAGAAAGCATGTAGTGAATCTGAAATCAGCTTCTTGGACTACTAACACTAGAGAGATTTGAAGAAAGATGCTAAGGCAGATTATTCAGTTTTTTTAGAGAAAGTGTCGGTTAGCACCTTAGTAGATTGTTAACACTAGCCATGTTTTCAGGAAGATGGTAATAGATGTTCTGTTCTTTAGGTTTTTATTTTTCTTGGAGGGAAATGTACAGGAAAATAAATGTACTGGATGTGTTGAGGTTTCTAAGAGGTAAATACTTTCTGTGTTGATTTCTGGTTGGAAGAACTCAGAGTTGTGGCACTGAAGTTCTTAAAACATTATAGAGAAAGTCTTATTTCACACTCTGTTGGATGTGGTTAGGTTTTTGAAGAGTGGACCGTGGATATCACTTTATTTTTAATTAAAACATTTTGCAAGTATTGCAAATTGTTTATGGCTAGAAAGTCGACTGACAAATCCAAGATTAGGTCATGAGTTTTGAATTAGTCACATTTTGCAGAGTGAGAATGGAGCTACAAACTTCATGGCCTCATACATGTGCTTTGATGTCTAAGCATAAATAAAATTTCCAGATTTCCAATTGTGATATTACATTGTGATGTTTTACATTTCAGATTGAATCATACAGATTTGAGGAGATTTTATGGTCACAAACTGAAATGTGAGCAAACTGCTTTTTTGTAATTGAGCTGCAGGTGTGATGGGGATGGCACAATCAGGTTTGCTGTCTATATATATCATGGGACTTGTTAGTTTCAAAAAGGTAGGGAAATGATTTTTGACATATCCATCTCTGATTTTCAATGATATTTGGATGCAAGAGAAGTGAGTCTAAGTGCCTTTCAAACAATTATTACCAGTAAAATATTATTTTCTTTTCTACATGACAGGCAATGGTTTTGATCATTTAATATTAAATTTCACCCTGAGTAGTCAACAGACTGCCGTGGTAAGCTGGCACATTGCCAGTAGGTCTGGACTGTCTGAATAGTATTGTTCAGTGCTAAAAGTATTCACTAATATATAGTAGACAATTTTAATATTTAAAATACTGTCTTGTTTGCTCATTTCCTGTCTTTCCTAACAAGTATAGTCCAGATCCCAGGCTTTGGATGGCACAGTGGTGCAGCGGTAGCATTGTCACCTCACAGCGAGAGATTCTCCAGTTCGATTTTCAGCTGTGGTGGATTCTGTATGTCTTCCCTGCATTTGTGTGGGTTTTCTCTGGGTGCTCCAGTTTCCTCCCACAATTCAAAGACATGTATCTGGAGCATTTCTCCCCAGGCCTCTGCTGAAAATTGGCTATGTTCCAAGTTGGACTTTCCCAGTTAACAAATGATAAATAAAATAAAAATTTGCTGGTTTCAGGACTTCACTTTCTGTCTTCACAGCTATCCAGACCTTGCTGTGGTAGAGGGAAGTCTTACTGCTTTCTAGTGAGAGTAGTGAGCATTGGTCGTTTCCCGCCTTTCCTAACTAGTATAGTCCAGAGGGTCTATATTAAAATCACAAAACTTACTTTCCCAAATCCACATTCATCGACACATAAATGTTGAAAACTAAATACAGCGAAAGACGAAAAATCTGAACACCATAACATCAAACATATTCCCGGAAGCAACAGCGCCATACAGGTAAGGAAAATGCAATGTAAAAAACCTTAAGCAAAACACTTTTTAAAACGTTTTGCCCCCCTGCAACCCCACACCTCCTACTTAAATATAACATCTCAGAGACTACACTACAGTGGGGTAAAGGATTTATTTCCTCATCCCCACAATCACCCTGCCAGCCAAAAAAAGAACATTTGACATTCCGGATTCGCTTTTTTCACTCTTCTGTATTTTTGCACTTTGACATTTATGTGTCGATGAATGTGGATTCACAAAAGTAAGCTTTCATGATTCTAAGATAGACCCTAGTCCAGAACCCAGGCTTTGCTGATTTCAGGACTTCAGTTTCTGTCTTCAGAGCTATCCAGACGTTGCTGTGGCAGCGGTAAGTCCTACTGCTTACTAGTGAGAGTAGGGAGCATTGTACTGCCACTCTAACACTAAAGGAGTGGTTTCCAGCTCAGAAATTATAATTTTATTGGCCATTTAGGGCTAATTTCTATCCCTTTCAACTTTCTGGCTTAAAAATGCATGTTTGAGCTTGTTTTAGATCAGCAGATCCTGTTTGGGCATCCTGCAGACTACTACAGCACCAGAAACAAGAAATAGAGACTTGTTGTGGCAACTGCAAGTACTTTTGGCTTATATTGCTCGATTTTTGCTGACTTTGATCGTTTTTGTTAACCGCACTTCTCAGAAAGCTTTAAAAGTAGGCTAGTTACTTATTCTACTGTATTTTTGCCTCTTAAATTGTTTTTCAGTTGTGCACTTGCCTTGCTTTATTTTAAAAAGTTTAAATTACTAATTTTGTAAAGTGTTAAATCATATTTGCTGTTTAGGGCTACACACTCAAGTGTGTTAGCTTTTTCTGCACTTATTTACTGTATTACCAC
The DNA here is from genome assembly GCF_019279795.1 of Protopterus annectens. Taxonomy (NCBI): domain Eukaryota; kingdom Metazoa; phylum Chordata; order Ceratodontiformes; family Protopteridae; genus Protopterus; species Protopterus annectens. The sequence goes on along the minus strand of NC_056736.1, from coordinate 225,953,212 downwards.
ATTGTTTAGCCTGTTTTAACCAAAAAAAAATACTATCTTGTTTGCTAATTTCCCACCTTTCCTAACTAGTATAGTCCAGCTCCCAGGCTTTGCTGGTTTCAGGCCTTCAGTTTATGTTCTCATAGCTATCCAGACCTTGCTGTGGTAGAGGGAAGCCCTACTGCTTACTAGCAGGGGCAGCCTGTGCTATTGGACTGCCAGACTGCAGCCCCCTCAACTGTAAAATAAATAAAAAATAAATTAAAAAACAGAGCTCTCAGAAACTCGCTGGGATGTGTGTGTGTGTGCTCCCAGAAACTCGCTGGGATGTGTGTGTGTGTGAAAATGCCTTAGGTGCAATATGGTGCAATATACTGGTGGTTAGACTCATGGTGGTGTGGTAGGGAATACCTCAGGCTTGAACCCTGTACCTTGTATGCAGGTATTAAAGACCTGAATTCCCTACCCACCACCATTTGTAAAAAAAATGCAGATTTTTGCCTCATATTTGATCTAATCTGTTCCTCATAATATCTGTGGTTTGTAAATGCTGCTATGCTTGATATTTGATGGTGCAGTGGTAGCATTGTTGCCTCACAGCTACAGGTTGTCAGGTTTGATTCTTGGTGGGGGTGCTGTCTTTCTGGGGTCTGTATCTTCTCCCTGTGTTTGTGTGGGTTTGCTTTTGTGTCCTCCCATGTTACAAAGACATGTCTGCATTATTTCTTCCTGGGCCTCTGCTGAAAATTGTTTTTTTGTTCCAAGTCAGACTGTCCTGATTAACAAATGTTAAATAAAATTGACAGACATTTGAATTTCAGACTTCAGGTTTCTGAATGTTGAATTCCTTACATATTTGATGGTGCAGTGACAGTATTGTTGCCTCACAGCTATAGGTATTCTGGTTTGATTCTTGGCTGGGGTGCCTTCTGTGTGGAGTCTGCATCTTATCCCTGTGTTTGTGTGGATTTGCTCTGATGTGTACAGTATTTCTCCCTGGGCCTCTGCTGAAAATTGTTTTTGTTCCGTCAGAAGTAAAACTGACAGGCATTTGAATTTCAGACTTCATATTCTTCAGAAAATACATAGTAAAACAACTTTTTATTCTAGCAATAAATATATAGTAACACAACCTTTTATTATAGCAATTTTCTAAGTTTATAAGATGACTATCTGAAATTTGTCCTTATATTTAGGACTGTATTACCCTATTATTGGCTTTGTCCAGGTTTTTTGTGCTAAGGTTGACAGCTATGGCAAGAACTGAATTCACTGAATATGTTTGAGGGCTGTATTCCCTCATTACTGGGTTTGTCCAGGTGTTTTGTACTAAGAGGTTGACAGCTATGGTGAGAAATGAATTCATTAAATGATAGCCATTTAAGCTTCAGTCTTCCTCTCCTTCACAAAGCAGCTGATATGGTGTAGTGGTATGTTGCTCTGACTGTTTTGCACAGGGACCTTAGCAGTAAAATGTATGGTGGTAACACAGCATTTTTCTTTCACAAAGCAGGTGATTTGGCATAGTGGTATGTTGTTCTGACTCTTTTGCACAGGGACCTTGGCAGTAAAATGTATGGTGGTAACACAGCATTTTATTCTAGCAGCTTTCCAAGATTATATAAGCAATGTTTAATGTGTAAATGGTTTTTGCCCTTTTGACCCACCCCAATAAATTTGGCTTTTTCCAGATTTCTTGTGCTGCGAAGTTGAGATGCAGTTGAGTATTGAGTAGATTTTACAAGGAGCCGAGAGCTGCAGGGGAAGAGAAGTTTAGTGCTGATTATGCTAAGTCAGCTCGTATTGCTAATAGCACAACAGGTTGTGTACTTTCTTTTGATGCAGAAGGTTGTTTATTCTACTCCCATAAGGGGTGAATGCTGCCGTACTGAAAGTTAAGATACTAACTATGAGCCTATCAGTTTGCCATCCATTTCCTATTGCAATATTACTAGCTTATTTTTAATGTAATTTAGGCAATTTATTCCTCAGGGGCGTCAGACACTTTATTTTTCGATGAAACCATGAAATATAAAGGTGATTGTTAGCAGCAACCTCTTCGTTACAGATTTATTTAACATGGAATTATTTATTTGACTTTTTTACTACTTCAGAGATTGTGCATATTTACTGATAATGGTGGACTGTAGAATTGTGCATATTTACTGATAATAGTGGACTATAGAAGTTTGAGTAGACTTTTATGATGGAAATGGTCTGAATTGGGCAGTTTTGTCATTGGTGCATGCGTTTTGTTTCATTGTTTACTGGAAAAATGTTCAAAGCAATAGGAAGGGGCAGGATTCACTAAGCCTCCGTGTAAGAGTTAGCAAGTCTTACATGGAGGCTGCAGTTAAACGGGATGATGTCAGCATGCCATGCATATTCATGAGAGCATGCTGAATCACACCCTAGGCTAACAGGGTCCATGTAGCAAAGTAGGGGGCGTGTCCGCACGGCGAGTCCTGCAAAGGGACACGCCCCCAGAAGAATCACAGTCCCAAAAGGAAACTCCCACGAGCGAGTCCACGGAAATGTCAAGAAACACAACACCACACATGCCCCCACAGACTATAAATCCAACTGTAATGTAAAATGTAAAAATTAACAGTTTAATTTTCTTTTTATAATCTCAAAAATATTTGCCCGTAATTGCGCTCATTTGCGCGGGTGTGCCCTTCGCTCAGCCACAGTTAGCAGTCATTTAAAAAGCATATAAGATCTAAATATGCAAATTAAGCCAAGTAGCAATAGCATAGCGGTAGAAACGTCGGCCAAAGAGGAGGTAGTCACGGCTCGAGCCCCAACAACATCATTTTTTATTTTTAGTGAAATAAGCACGAAACAATCCCCTGACATATATGTACATATATATATAACTATAATTTAAGTAAAATGTAATGAAATGGGCCATGTATTTTGAAGAAATCTGATACAATAAAAAAAAAAATTTTATAAGTGCCCATAGCTGAGCAACACTCAAACAAGCTGAGTATAACTGCCCGCAGGTGACCAGTGGTTTAACAGGTGTAATATGCGTGCCCGGAGTTGAGCAGCGCTTTAACATGCTGAAACTGTGTGCCCGTAGTTGAGCAACATTTCTCATAGTGTAATATGTGTGCTCATAGCCAAATAACACGTTAACCAGCGTAACCTATTTGCGTGGAGCTGCACAGCGTGCCAACCAGCTTACCAGCGGGCAACATGGAGCAACCTGTATCAAAGCCGCCTTTACACAGACAAATCTCCTAGCCTGTCTAGACAATAGTAAAATAATAAAAAAAAAAGCAATGCCCAGCCTTGAACCCAGGATACTGTGCATCATAGTCAAAGAACTGAACCACTAAGCCATGACAGCTGTACTGAAAAATGCAGTATTAGCATATATATATAGGAATGAATGGAAATAGAAGCATGACAAAGCAGGTTTTTTAAGCTGATACAATTCCAAAATGGCCAATCACAGATAAGTGCAGGAAAAACGGCATGCATAAGCCCCATAGGCAGGAATACACAGCATAACTGATTGGGGAACCTATTTGTAGTCAGGATGGCAGGTGTAGGAGAGGGTAGTCGCTTCCGAGCACAGAGGTGGGGTTTTGAGGAGTCCAAATACATGGTTTGGCTCCTAGTCCATGATCATGAGGCTCAACTCATGCAGGGCCAGGTTCTGTGGAGAGCATACAAGGCAGAGGCATGGAACTGGTTGGCACATGATCTCACCAGTGCCACAGGCATACCAAGGACTGGTGAACAGGTCCATCACCACCATGCAGACCTGAAGAGATGAAAGCAGGACCAACTGAACCGTTGGATCCAGGAGGCCCGGCAAATGCCGAACACCCCACTACTGAGTAAGTATCCATGTAATTACGTATGTAAAGAATTATCCTAGCTGATATTATGGAGATGTATGTTCCAATATTACTTCATTTATATTACAGCTGCAGGTGTGCATTCTGCGAATCGGCAAGCCTATGGTGATAGGCTGGAGCGGTTGCTCCACCAGGTAGGTTAGTAATTATTTTTCTGTAATTGTTATACAATATAAGTGACAGCTTGTAAAAGAGTTCAGTGTAGTTACATATTAATAAAGTTCAAATAACACTAGAAAAAAGATTCTGCTAGTACTGTATGATTAGATAACTGATGCAGCCTGTAATCCAGAAATAAAAATTAAACAAGTCTGAAATAGAGATTTCCCACCTGTACTGTAATATCAGATAACCTGCTGCAGCCTGAAAATTAGTGGTAAACAAGCTAAAGACAATAGACGTGTCAAATACATCCCCTTTGAAAATCTGCCATATGAAACAAGTGAGTCTGTTGTAAAGGATTGTTGTAACCAAGTATGACATGTTAATAACGCCTAGAATAAAGTACCATCTTGAATTGTAAAAATAAAACAAGTGAGAGTGTGAGAAAGAGGTATGAATCAACCAAGAAAGTTGTTATAACTTCTGAATAAAGTATACTGCAGTCAGTACATAATGAAATGAATGAGACAGCCACAACCAAACAGTGAAATGTTTGTAATAAAGTACTGAAGCTGGAATGTGTCTGTCCCACAATTTGGATATGTTGCTGTACCCTTGCAATATGGAGATAGTATGGTTGTATGAAATAATGAACATCCACAGTTGTCTAGAGCCATATAAATCAAATGTAGCAGGATGCTGTGCCTGAACACAGCCAGATATGAACGTGTATGAATAAAATGCAATGTATATTAATGTAGCAGTAACAGTCCCATCACCAACATTCCTAAGGTTACATATAGGAAACTGTACTAAGACCTGTAGGGTATATATATCTGCAGCTACTGGAGATGTACAGCATATGTATAGGTAGTTGTTAATGAAATATTTCTTCACCCTATCCTATATTCACAAATAATGCCATTCCACAACAAACTGGGTATGTGTATTCACAATTAATTCCTATGGAGATTTGTCCTGTTGGTTCAAACATATTTGCACATACGTTGATGCATGTGCCCTGTTCACATATCCAAACCTGATGGCCTGTTGCCATCAATCAACCCTGCATGCTGTTGGATTGTGTACTGTTGTTCAAAATATGCATGTGTTATGCTTGCTGCTCAATGTTTGGAATTCATGGGTGTTTGGTTAATGGGAATACTGATGCATGCTGTTACAACTAATTTTGAATGGTATTGTTTGTTACTAACCCAAAATGTCATAAAATATTGCTAAACATAGGACAACAGGGAAGGTGGGTTCCAGCGGACCCCCCTCTCCCACCTCAGCTGGTGATTGCACCTGGCACTAGTGCCCAGGCCGGAACCTCCTCCAGTTGCCCTGTGCTACCTTCGGGTGGAAGTGCTGCAGGGGATTGGGATTGTCCCCGCCTCTGCAAGAGTGGCCGGAGGAGACCGTCCACTCACCCTCCAAAGTGTCCAGTCTGTGATGTGTAGTGAGATCAGGCATTCTGTGCTTGAACCCCTACACCAGCTTGAGGCTCGGGTGGTGCAACTCATGGGTGTGCCTGCTGCCCATCCTACACAGCCGCCAGGACAGCCCCATCCTGGGCTGTGAAGGTGCAGTGGCAACTGTCCATGGGTGGGGATCTCAGTTCCACTGTTGCCATCTGTGGGCTCATGGGCTCGCGATATCCAAACATCCATCCCCATCAATTGTGTTTCCCCCCCACATGTGTCATACTCTGCCCCTATATGCATCTTGTTTGTCTTGTCTGTTAACCTCCCCTACCTATCTCCCCAAATATACCTACTTCCTGTACCTCACATTCCACTCTCACCTGAAAAAAAAATAAAAAAAGGGCACTCTGTTCCCGCAAAATAATTACGCCCCATACATAGCTGCCCATTTTGCACACATGTCTGCTGGACAAGTAAACTGGTAATTACAATTGGCTGTGCAACACATTTTGTTGTCCTCACACCTCTCTCAGGGGTGGAAGGTTTCAAATGTCACACCAAATTACACACATATGCACAGCTGTTGCTGATAAAGAAATGGGCAGCTATGGGCCTTTCCTACATCCTTCCTGCAAATCCCGAGCTTGTTTTCCTACTGTCCTACTCTCTTTGTGTCCCCTTTTTCACCACTTTCTTATCTCCCCATTTTCTTTTCTTTCAAAGAAATTAGCATGGGTGTGCATGAGAGTAAGCACTTTTAAGCAGTTGCAAGCGAGTGTGCACTTGTGTGCGCTTAGCTAAGCGTGTGTGCACGAAGCTAAGCGACAGTGCGCATGCGTGAGCTCCGCGCAAACCAGCTCTAACCCGCTTACAACTGCTTAAAAGTGCCTTAGTCACTCTGAATGACAAGGCCTGTAGTCTGCTCAGCAGCAAAATAAAATTCCTCTGTCAGTCTCGAACCCAGGACCTTGGAAACACTAGTCTGCATGATTTACCACTAAGCCATGACTGATGTACAGGAACTTTGTGCTGAAAGCAATATATCATGAAATAGTAGGACTGAATGTAAAGGGAATATAGGAAGGCAATTACACAAAGCTTTTCTTGTATCTTTACTGGCAATTCTTGAGGATTTGTATAACATTAGTGTGAGGAGAGAAACAGCCATGCTAGTCGGTAGATAGTAGGTAATAACGTGACAGTAGCACCTTGCAAACCACACACACTATCAGAGCAGGATAAACACTGCCATATTTGAATAGGTAAGAGGCCAGACCTCGCAACTGTGACTGATTTACAGGGATGTCCCTGATTTGAAAACAAATGTTAACTGCCCCACTGACTCCCTGTAAAATGTACTAACAGTAGGCAGAAAGGTGTTTTATCCCATGTAATGGTAACTGTCAATTACTGAAAGTATGCACTACTTGCATGTCAGAAATGGTGTAGTAATACATATGCTCAAAATACCCCACAGTCACAACTGCAGAATATCTGAAATATATCATGGGTGTATCCCACTGATATGTACCATTCCCTGAGGCTGATAAAAGATACACCTGAGAGTATATGAGGCCTGCAAGTGTCACAAACTCACAGGCATATCATTCTGTCTGCTGTCACACACTCTGTGAATAGCTGTAGAGTAGCTTCCACAAGCACACCCGCATGTAGGTGTACAACCCACAAATATCAAAGGATGTAGCCAACTAATAAAATAAGGACAGTATAGCAGTTTACAAGTGCTGTACGTGCCTGCTATCCATAACTGTTAGTACAAAGTACAAGGCCCCACTACTGCTCAGCAGAAAAATAAAATACCCTTGTAGGTGTCAAGCCCCACACCTTGGCCAGACCAGACTGCATGCAGTACCACCAAACCACAACAAACATATAAGGAATTGCTGCTGAAAGAAATATAGCAAGCAAGCAAGGAGTGAATGTAAATGGAAAATAGGAAAGCCATAGCAACACATTCCAGTAAAGTCACCTAGCAGGCATTCAAAGAGTGAATGTAAAGGCCAAATAGTGAAGCCATAGCAACAAATTGCAAGAGACACTGCTGTATACCAGTTACACCACAAGTCCCACAGGAAAGCACATACTCCCATTTAAACAGCGTTAGTATTATTAGGTGTCAGTTAACATACACACTGAGAAGAATAAACTGGAGGAAGCAATAGTCAGGTTTCAGTACAACATGCATTTCAGTGCCTACAACACAGCCTGAAATATGAGAGACATACCAACCTTTACACTCACAGAACAGTGTCCACAGCATACCAGCATGGTCCCCACCTTGAAAATCTGAAAGGGCTATGCCTACCTAACCTAACATTTTATAGCACTGTCCTGAAATCACAGTGAGAACTGCAATTACCACACAGCAGGCTGCATGCAATTAGTAAATGTTGGCTAACTATTGGTGCAGAGGCTATCACATGCACATGTGCATATACCTACAAAAGCAGCCTGTACTCCCAGTCCACACATGCAATACTTTCACTGCAATATCCGGAGGGAGAGACAGAGAGAGAGGGACAAAGAGACAAAGAGACAAAGAGACAAAGAGACACAGAGACACAGAGAGAGGCACCAAAAAAAAAAAAACAATAAAAACCAGCAAGCTAACCAGCAGCAAGCCACCAAGCAGCAAGCCATCACAAACAGCAGTGACAAACAAAGGTAATGTAAACTAATAATCTAATAGTCTACATACTGTGAACCCTCCATATGTGTTAGCAGTCTGTATATATATATATATATATATATATATATATGAAGATGTGCATAGGGCAGGGGACATACTGCAACTGTTAGTGAAGGCTGGACATACATATGTATTTGAAGGTTGCTGTGTGCACATATCAATGTAGGTTGTAGTGCAACGTACAATGTAGGTTGCACAGTAATGGATGTTTAGCAGTATGTTAGTGTGTGTATTCATATGTGTAAATGAAAAAAAAATATATATATATATATATATATATATATATATATATATATTATATGTATATGTATGTATATTTATATATGTATATATATATATATATATATATATATATATATATATATATATATATATATATATATATATATAATATGCATATATGTATACATAGATAGAGAGGGATGTATAAATAGATAGACATATATAGATAGATAGATAGATAGATAGATAGATAGATAGATAGAATATGTACATACATATATATGTAATAGACACATACATGTATAGATATATATAGATACATACACATATACAGACAGATATGAATGTCTAGAGATATGTATGTATATGAATCTCTCTCTCTCTCTCTCCCTCTCTTTCTCTCTCTCTCCCCCTCTCTCTCTCTCTCTGTCTCTCTCTCTCTCTCTATATATATCTATCTCTCTCTCTCTCAGTATGGAGAACATCGATGTCTGTGCTGTGACTGAAACCTGGTTCAAGGCTCCTGAGAGCACCCCGGCACTATCAGGTTTTACCTCATATCATGCGTTCCAGCCCCAAAACCCGGACCATACCACAAAAGGAGGGGGTGTATCCATATTCATCAAGGATACCCACACCTCCAGGTTGGTGGCTATGCATGAAGCATCGGAAACCATCCAGGTGCAATTAACCATAGGCAAAACTGCTCTACAATTTGTAGCATGCTACAGGCCACCCTCTCAAACTCAGGAAACCCACACAGCCTTCCTGAAGACACTGGATGGTATAAATGTATCACCAAACACCATCATATTGGGTGACTTCAACTACCCGAATATAGACTGGGAACATTACTCAAGCCCCAACTTTCTAGCCCAAAGGTTCCTGGAGTTCATAAATTCAAATGCCATGGAGCAACTAGTCACCGTCCCCACAAGAGGAGAAAATATACTAGATCTCATCATCACAAACATGGGGACAAAATGCTCCACACCGGAAGTATATCCTCTTTGGTGAGATCAGATCATAAACTAATCTCACTAGAAATCCACATCCCCCCCCCACCCCAAACAAAAAAGACCACAGTGAAGAACTTCTCTAAAGCAAACTTCACACTACTCAAGACAGGTGTGGTATCCTTCAAGGCCCCCAAGCAAATGGAAACCACAACCCAAGCTGCGGAAGCCCTTACAAATGCCTTCTATGAACACCTTCAGGACTGCATGGATCAGGCAATCCCAAATAAAACCAAGACTTTTTCCACCAAGGGCAAACGTCCAGTCTGGTGGACCCCAGCCATAAACAAACTTTACAATAAGAGGAGGAAGCTATTACATGATAGAGCAAAATCCCAAAAAGGGAAGGCATCTTTGATCAGTACTAGCAAGAAACTACGATCCCTCATAAAATCATCCAAGGCCAACTTTGAGAAAAAAATTGCCGTAGATTCAAAAGACAATCATAAGGCCTTCTTCAGCTATGTCAGAAACCTGGGTGGAAACTCCCAGATATGCTCAGAATTAGTCCAAAATGATACAAAAATCACTGAACCCACAGACATTGCCAACATACTGGCAGACAGGTTCAGCACAAACTTCACCCCTCTCCCCAAAGGAGAGATAACTATCCCAACAGAGTGTAGCCTCCCAGACATCTCAAATGCGCAGGTGAAAGCTGCTCTCTAAAGCTAAAAACACAGCATCAATGGGACCGGATGGTGTCCCCGGCTGTGTGCTACATGAACTCAATGAAGAACTAAACCCGCACATAAGGCAGCTGTTTAATCTTAGCCTTACCACAGGATATGTGCCCAAGGAGTGGCATACGGCAACTGTGGTCCCACTCCACAAAGGCGGTGCCTCTACGGACCCTGGTAATTACCGCCCGTAAGCTTAACAAGCCTGGTCTGCAAAGCTATGGAGAGGATCATAATGGAACTCATAAACAAGGACATAGGGACTTGCAGACCTTGGACCCAACCCAGTTTGGCTTTGTCAAGGGCAGATCTTGCCTTTTGAACTTGGTCGACTTCTTCGAAACAGTTACCAAGGCCATTGATGAGGGAAAGGCAGTCCATACAGCCTACCTTGACCTTGCCAAAGCTTTCGACACAATACCCCACTCAGATATCATAGAGAAACTTACCAGCTTAAATGTAAACCCATATGTCACAAGATGGGTTGCAAACTGGCTAAAGGACAGAACCCACAGGGTTAGAGTTGCTAGAGCCATGTCAGACTCCAAGCCGGTTACAAGTGGTGTCCCACAGGGCTCAGTTCTTGGCCCCCTATTGTTCGGCATCTACTTCTCAGAAGTACAGGCAAACATAGGAGGACTATGGCTGACAAAGTTTGCGGATGACTGCAAACTGGGTGCCATAGTGGATAGTACATCGGACACAGACATCCTTCAGAGGGGTCTCACGGAAACTGATAGCTGGTGCCAGAGCCATGGCCTGAAGTTAAATGCAAAAAAGTGTATAGTCATACCCTTCGGGAAAAACAAGGTAACCCCAAGCTACCATATAGGTGGCAACCCACTAAGCACAGAAGAGGTTATCAGGGATCTGGGTACCCAGGTTGACAGTGGCCTCTCGTTTGACACTCACGTTGCTAAAGTGGTTCGAAAGACCTTCTTCATTGCCCATCTTATCATGAAGGGATTCACATCCAGATCAAGTGAGGTCATTGTTCCCCTGTACTCTTCACTTATCAGACCAATGATCGAGTACAATGCCCCATTCGGGATGTATCTCACCCGACACCTGCAGCAATTGGAGAGACCCCAAAAGTTCCTCACCAAAAGGATAAAGGGACTCCAAAACCTGTCATATACTGCCAGACTGAAGAAACTCCAACTCTATTCAGTTGCATACCGTCTGCTCAGAGGTGACCTGTGCCTGACATACAAGGTCAAGTGACTTAAACCTTAGCATGGATATAAATAGGATGTGCTGGAGGGATAGATTTATCACCCAGAGACTCCCCATGCTGTGGAATAAAATCCCGGTCCATGTGAGGCAGAGCACCTCGCTGGCTCTGTTCAAGAGAAATCTTGACCAGTGGATGGGAGATCGTAGGTTTACCCCGGGAATCATCTCTGTGTCACTGCTGGACAGAGGCACAACAAACTAATGGGCACATTATTTCTAAAATAAGGGGTGGTGTAAGCCACATAACTTTGGGCTAGGCTTATAAATGCCTTAGGGCAGATAGCCTAGTATAAGCTTATGAACCTATGAACCTATATATATATATATATATATATATATATATATATATATATATATATATATATATACTGAGAGAGGAACATGTGTGCAGATGTATTGCAACAGGTGCCTGGTGACAAAGGCATGGACTGAACATCAGTGTGGATACTGGAGTACCATACCCCATTCCACATAGGTGGTTGCCTGCCTACTACTGGATGTGTCAGGAGGGAACATGGGAAACAAGTGTACAATAGCCTCCCCTTTGATATTCACAGTGGCACACTAGTCTTGTAATACCTGTACATGGTACAGCACAAATGGTGTGTCAGCTAGGGAAATGTAGGTCACTGTACCCCTCTACACCTCACAATTTCCTATACGGTGTGTACCTCCCATGACAACTACAGAAAGGGAGAAGGACACAGTCATACCTAACAAACAGTGATAATGCCCTCAAACACATTACCTATGCAGAGTGACTGACAGAACCACAGATAGAGTGCCTTTCATACTACCTACACAGAGGTTACCACTGCTGGATATACATAGTTAAGTCACACCCATAACAGTTGTCCAAAAACCATGGTAACACCTCACAATATCCCAAGCCTAAATGAGCTATGTCTGTCATCCTTGGCACCGCAGTAAAGAGCACATGGTAGAGGTACAGGTTCCTACCCACAAATAAGCCATACCCTGGAGTAAACCACCCAGCATTAAGAAGCAAGGCTTCTCATTAGTAGATGTCAGACATACCCCTGTTGAATGTTATGCAGATAGCTAATATGCCATATGAGTCACCCTGTGTAACTGTAAGACAGGAGCAAGTACAATCACATTACATGTGTCCCAAGGGGCAGGGTAGCATAACAGTATGCTGCTGTAGGCCCAGGGCCAATAGCATACTACCTACCTATGACATAATACACACACACATGTACTCATTGCAATACCAACTATGTGAGGTGGAATGAGTGTGCCATTGACTGTGTGCAAGGTCTGTAATGGTGTGATTGCTCAGCATGACTTTGTGTCTGTCATGGTAGTGTGTGTCCTTGGTGTGAGGCCAGAGAAGGATGTGTCATTTATTGGGATACAAACATACTACATTGCCATATGTTGTGCTGTGTTTCCCTGTATGTGACTGCCGTGTAGGTAGGGGTATGGCAACAAAGACTAGGGTGCATTACCAGTGAAATTTTTACTGTGCATTGCATGCATTGCATGGGTTGACAATGTTCCCCATTCATTACCTTGATACAAACCCCCAGTGTGAGGTTGTGCATTGGACCTCAAACAGTGTGCCGACTGCTGGAGTATACTAGTTTGTTGTATGGAGTGTGCCAGGCACTGTCACACAGTTGTTGGCTGAGCACTGATATGTGATCATTTACATGTGTATCCCCCAACAGACAGACAGATGCTATATATGGCAGTTCAGTGATATCACTACAGTAGAGTATTATGTGTGCCATATCACTTGCTCACATATTTTTCATTTCCTTCCAGGGCGAAGGTGCACCAGCGCAACCCCCACATACTCTGCTGCAGAGGAAGAGGAGATACACCAGAGCCTGGTGTGGGATTTTGCCACACTCTTTTCCTGCACCAGCCAGAACCAGCAGGAGAGGGCTGCACTGTGGCAAGCCCTTGTCTGTCGGGTAAATGACATAGGCATGCATAACTGGACATATGAGCAGGTACTCCATCACTGCAGTGATTTAATTAGAAATGTCTGTCAGCGTGCGTCTGATATCCACAGGCAACAGCTTGCCACAGGTGGTGGGGCGGCTATACACCCCCCCTCACCAGACTGGAGGGGCTCCTCCTAAGTGTTGTGGCTCCAGCCCAACAACAACAACATCCGCAGACATGTGTAATGGAAGCTGGAGCCACCCAGCATGTAGACGTGGAGCATGCAGGTAACATGCCATATCTATAATTGATTGTTCTCTACACTGGTAGTTTATGCATGTGTGAGGTGTGTACTGTGTTTGTAGCTGTTATCCTGGTAATTATTGTGCAAGACTGATATTCTCAATATCATCAGTAGACATGTGAAAGCCAGCTGTTGTACTACTGAACTGTATCATACTCACAGTATCAACGGCACAGTTGTGCCCACTGACAATAAATGTCTTATTTGTGCAGGTCCCTCTGGTGTAACAGCAAGGCAGCCAATCCATGCTGGTGAGTGTGTAATAACAATAATTTTAATACTAATGATAATAATAGTAATAATACACTAAAACAGTATTGCTATGTGTTTGATTGCAGGTGTGTTTGTGTCTGTGTGTTTGTATCTCATGTACTGAGGAGTGTGCATGTGTGCATGTGTGCATGTGTACATGCGTGCATGTGTGCATGTGCCCAGTTGTGCATGTGTGCATGTGTGCATGTGCCCATGTGTGCATGTGCCCATGTGTGCATGTGCACATGTGCCCATGTGCCCATGTGTGCACGTGCCCATGTGTGCATGTGTGCATGCGTGCATGTGTGCATGTGCCCATGTGTGCATGTGCGCATGTGCGCATGTGCCCATGTGCACATGTGTGCATGTGCGCATGTGTGCATGTGTGCATGTGCCCATGTGTGCATGTGTGCATGTGCCCATGTGCCCATGTGTGCATGTGCCCATGTGCCCATGTGTGCATCTGTGCATCTGTGCATGTGTGCATCTGTGCATGTGTACATGTGCCCGTGTGCATCTGTGGTAACATTGTGTACACATTGTAAACTGTGTTTCCTGCCTTCCTCTCACAGGTTCTGGTGTTGCTCTGGGGGTGTGCAGCAGGGAACCTGAATCCACTGCTGGGGATAGTGATAATGATGATACCTGTCTAATTGCACAGGGAGGTGTGCCAGGGCCTGTTGTTGGTTGGCCAATCGACAGTACACAGCAGTCAACCCCATCAATGCGCACAGTCATCCTGCCAATATATCCATTGTCACCAATGTCCCTAGGTGATGGACAGCATACAGTGGGCATTGACCAGGGTAATGTGGAATCAGTGGCACATGCATCCCCTCACAGCAGGCATGGCCAGAGTCCTGACATGGTACCACACAGGCAGATGTCCAGGGGTTCTCGTGGGAGCATCTGTGGTCGTACTGCCCCTGTCAGATGTGCCCACAGAGGTCTTTCAACCTCAGCTATGTTCCGAGCTGTAATGCAGGCACAGTCACATATGGAGCAGTACACCAGACAGGGTCTGAGGGAGCTGAAAGCACATCGCACTGCTATGAATGACACTGCGTGACGCTGCGGCTGCTATCCGTAATTTCAGCGAGGTCATTGACAGACATTGGGGGGACACATTAGATCTGTTCCACAACTACATGTCCCTGAGCCAGGGCAATGCAGGATGGTGGAGGCATCGAAGCGGACGTATGCCAGCAACATCAGCAGCTGGCAGTCATCACGGACGACAACAAACCCGCGGCCACTTCCATAGTGCCAGTACCACCCCCAGCAATGCTGGGTCTGTGCTGTCATCAGACCACCCTAGGAGACCACGTGCACGTGCCTCTGGACAGTCCCAGCAGGGACATGTCTCCAGTCATCAACCAACTGCTTCTGATGACAGTACCCAGTCCGGCTTAGTACCTGATACTATCCGTAGCACCCCTGCCAGGCACAGGCACCATGTCCGTGGCCAGAGACAGTGATCTGTATGACCTGGCAGGTACAGTCTGTGGCTGTCCACAATCACCCGTATATGGCAGCCATGAGGTGGAACTGTGTGCATGCATACACACATGCATAATGCTAACACCTAGGGCTAACACATACTCGCACACACCGCATCAACATTGCCCCATCTTGTACTGTTGTCCCTCACTAACATACACACACACACATAAATGTTGATTGGTTGTATCAGTGGCAGACTCAGGCATACCAAGTTCACACCCTGTGCATATGATGAAACTGTGCCACCTCCTGCAATCTGTAACATTGATGCAAGAACAGGTTAACATGGTGCTGATGCACAGCGTGACTACATAGAAGAGTAGTAATATTATCATGTTGTCAACAGTACAGTGTAATGATATCATTGTGGGTATATCCCAGCATGCCTGATGCATTAACAGTATGATTGTCATTGTATTGTTTGGTACACCCCTATTAATTACCATAATGTAATGTCTGCACATATTTGCATTCTGGTGGTAAGGCTGAAAACAGAAGGCCACCTACATAGGTAGCACAGGGGATAAGAAAATGGAAGTAATGATACTCAATGATGGACATGTAAACTGCAAGATACATTCAGTCCAAACTCTACTCTGCATGGAGAATGTTGATATCTGTGCAGTAATAGACAACAGGTTCAAGACTCCCAAGAGCACCCTAGCACTACCAGGTTACACCTCATACCATGCTTGACAGCCCCAAAACACAGAACTAACTATGACAGGAGGGTGAGTCTCATTAAATGTCAAGGATACTGTGGTGGCAGGACAGGTAGCTTACATCCTACTAAGTTGGGAACTGCTGATTGAGGGCTCAGTGTCTGTTATTCTAAATGTGTATTAGTTCTGGTTTAAGCACTTGGGCTTCAGGCCAGTTATTTTACATTACAAAGGTTCATGGTCTGCACTCTTGTGGGAGGAGAGGCTGGACTCTGCCTATCTGAGCTGGGAATTTCTGGCTAAAGGCTTATAGTGCCTGCATATTTGAACTGTTTCTTACTGAAATTGGTACACCTTGTTTGCTGTTGCATAGACTAGATCCAGGCCTGCTGAATGTAGCTTTGCTTGTATGCTTGTTTGCTTGTTATTTCCCTGAAACACTAATTCCACATGAAACGCAGCTTTACAGCACCTCTGTGGATCCCTAGTGACATCTGCATTGCTTACTGTACTTATTTCCTTGTTTCACTTGAAAGAAACTTACTGTTTGTCATTTTTGCATTTAAGTTACCTGTAACACATTGCATTTGAGTTACCTGCACTTGCTCACTAAAGCATTTATATATGCCAACACTAACAAATTAAAAGCACTACACCTTCACAAACTCACCTTGAGTACCTTGTTCCCCATTGGCCCTTTTTGTTGTCAATTATAAAGGAATTCCCAATACTATTCTAGCATGTCCAAAGGTCAGTTGTCAATCTCCTCTCCAGTCCAGCTGGTGAATCTGGGAATCTTGAGGCAATGTTACAACTGCCTCATGTACACAGACAACCCTCTCCTCCTCCCAACAAATTCCAACACATGTGAGAGATGCAACCATATAGCCAAACTGGAGGCTAAGCTCTCTCAACTCAGTACTGGTGAAATCTGTCAGGAGGAGAAGGAAACCACAATCACTACAATTCCAGTCTCACATAGACCTACCACGACAGCAATCCAAACACATAAACGCACAAAAACATACTCAGAGTCTCTAAATAAAAATCTGCCTAAGCAGCAGACACCTCCAAAGCAGACACACAAGCAACCACTACCCCAGAACAGAACACATGCAACACATAGCTCACAAAGCCAGTGTGCTGAACAGTCACAGCCCTTAAGGCTAAACAACACACCTGATACACTTGTAATAGGTGCCTCTATCATCAGGCACACTGACGTCCCGCTCACTAGGCTGAACAAGGTGAAGGTCATGGTGAGATGCCTGTCGAGCGCTATGATCTGCCACATAACACAAGCACGCAGGTCACTCCAAGGCAAGTACAAATATGACTCAGTCTTTGTCCATGCCAGTGTGAATGACCTGAGACGTACCTCCCTGGACTACATGATAAGAGACATAGAGGAGCTCTCTGAGCATGTGGCCCAGGCTGGTATGACCCAGACCTTGAGTAGCATCTTACCCTCACCGAGAATGATGCCACAATATGAAGACAAGATGATCAATTTCAACAATTGGCTTATGTTTTGGTGTCATTCAAAGGGGATCCAATGCCTGTCATCCTGGGATGACATGCTCGACAAGCCACGATGCTTTGCTAGGGATGGCTTGCACCAGTCACCCCTGGACTTTTAGATATTGGCAAAGGCTCTTGCTACACCCATAGTGCCTTTTTTAGGCAAGGCTCAAAAGACAAATCCACCACCATAGGTATCACAAGGGATAGGAACTAATAGTAATGCTACTCAACGCCAGAAGTGTAAACCTCAAGATGCATGCACAGGAAACTGTCCTTAGCATGGAGAACATCAATATCTGTGCAGTAACAGAATCCTGGTTCAAGGCTCCCGAGAGCACCCCAGCACTGACAGGTTATACCTCATACCATGCTTGTCGGCCCCAAAACTTGCACCAAACCAGAACAGGAGGGGGAGTATCAATATTCGTCAAAGATACACACACCTCCAGATTGGTGGCACAGCACGAAGCATCAGAGACTATCCATGTGCAACTAACAGTGGGTAAAACTGCTTTCCAGTTCATAGCCTGGCACACACCTCCCTCCCAAACCCAGGAACCCCACTTGGCCTTCCTGAGAACACTGGAAATATGAAGGTCTCTCCAAACACCATTATATTGGTGGACTGCAACTACCCAAACATAGACTGGGAGCATTACTCTAGCTCCAACACCCTAGCTCAAAGGTTCCTAGCATTTATACACTCAAATGCTATGGAACAACTTGTTACCACTCCCACAAGAGGGGGAAACATACAGGACCTGTTCATCACCAACATGGGGACTCTATGCTCCAGACCAGAAGTGTACCCCTCACTGGTAAGATCAGACCATAAACTAATATCACTGGATATTCACATCCCAACCCCACCCCCTGCCCACAAAACCACAGTGTAAAACTTCTCTACAGCAAATTCCACACCCCTCAAAACCGAGGTGGAATCCTTCAAAGCCCCCAGGGCTGTGGAAAATACAGCCAAGACCACAGAATCCTTTATAAACACATTCTATGAACACCTTCAGGAATGCATGGATCATGCAATCCCAAATAAAAACAAGACCCAATCCTACAAAGGCAGACGTCATGTCTGGTGGACCACAGCCATAAACAAACTATACAATAGAAGGAGGAAGCTACTACATGATAAAGGAAAATCCCAAAAAGGGGAGGCATCTCTGTTCAGTGTTAGAAAAATACTACGGGCACACATAAAATTGTCTAAGGCCAGCTTTGAGAGAAGAAATGCACAGGACACTAAGGATAATCACAAGGCTTTCTTTAGTTATGTTAGGAACCTGGGTGGGAATTCCCAGATATGCTCAGAATTAGTCCAAAATGACAAAACACTACACCGAACCCACAGACATTGCTAACATCCTAGCTGACAGGTTCAGCACAAACCCCCCCTCCCCACCAGAAGGCAAATATCTATCCCAGCAGAGTGCTGCCCCCCTGACATCTCAGATGCTCAGGTAAGAGCCACCCTCTCCAAAGCAAATAACACAGCATCAATGTGACCAGACGGTGTCCCGGGCTGCATCCTACATGAACTCCAAGATGAGCTAAACCCAAACATAAAACTACTGTTCAATCTCAGTCTTACCACAGGTTATGTACTCAAAGAGTGGCATACAGCAACAGTGGTCCCTCTACACAAAGGTGGTGCCTCAACGGATCCTGGAAACTATCGCCCCATAAGCCTGTCTAGCTTGGTCTGCAAAGCTATGGAAAGGATCTTAATGGACCTCATACATAAAGATATTGGGGACCTACAGACACTGGATCCTACCCAGTTTGACTTTAAGAGCAGATCCTGCCTCTTAAACCTGGTTGATTTCTTTGAAACAGTCATCAAGGCCATTGACAAGGGGAAGGTGGTCCACACAGCCTACCTGGACCTCGCAAAAGCCTTCAATACAATACCCCTCACGGGCATTATAGATAAGCTGACCAGCTTAAATATACACCACTATGTCACTAGATAGGTTGCAAACTGGCTCAAGGACAGAACCCACATTGTTAGAATTGCTGGAGCCATGTCTGACTCGAAACCAGTTACAAGTGGCGTCCCACAAGGCTCAGTCCTGGGACTTCTCCTGTTCGATATATATGTCTCGGAGGTACAGGCCAACACAGAAGGACTGTGGCTGACCAAGTTCGCGGATGACTGCAAACTGGGCGCTATAATTGACTCTCCAGCCGAAACAACCATCCTCCAAAAGGGCCTCATAGAAACAGACAACTGGTGCCAGAGCCATGGCCTCAAGCTAAATGCCACAAAGTGTATAGTCATCCCCTTTAGCAAAAACAAAGTGGCCACAAATGACCACATAGGTGGTAATCCATTACGTATGGAAGAAGTAATTAGGGACATGGGGACTGAAGTTGACAGCAATCTCTCATTTGACAACCACGTGGCCAAAGTGGTTAGAAAAACATTTTATATAGACCACCTAATCATGACAGGATTCACATCTAGATCAGGGGAGGTCATCATGCCTCTTTACTCATCCCTCATGAGGACCATAATTGAGTACAATGCCCCTTTTGGGATTTACCTTACCAGACACCTGCAGCAGCTGGAAAGACCACAAAAGTACCTCAGCAGGAGGATCAAAGGGCTCAAACAGATGCCATATGCTGCCCGGTTAACATAACTCCATACTCAGTGGCATACCACCTGCTCAGAGGCGATCTGTGTCAGATGTATAATGCCATGTCCAACCCGGAAGTAATGGACATGCTGCACCTCAGAAAATCCAACTCCCATCGAGCTTTGCACTCGGGAGACTTGAACCTCAGCACTGACATCAATAGGACATGCTGGAGGGACAGATTCATAACACAGAGGCTCCCTTCACTCTGGAATAAAGTCCCAGTCCAGGTTAGGCAGATTCCCTCATTGACTCTCTTCAAGAGGAATCATGATGAGTGGATGGGGGATTGTAGGTGTATCCCGGATATCACTTCTGTGTCAATGTTAGACAGAGGCACAGTATACTAACCTCAGAAAAGGACATAGCAACATTAATCTAAAATGGGTGGCAAAATCCAAACACACTCTGGCTTGGGTAATAAATGCCCTAGGGCAGATAGCCTAGTATGAACCTATGAACCTATCTACCTATACCCACACCCCCAGGTTGTTGCCACAGTGTGACGCATCACAGACTATCCACATGCAACTAACAGTGGGTTAAACTGACTTCCAGTTCATAGCCTGCTACGGACCACCCTCCTAAACTCAGGTAACCCACTTGGCCTACTTAAGAATACATGAATATCTACAGGTGTCTCCAAACAACAATATATTGGGCAGCTTCATTTACCCACACATAGACTAGGAGCATTACTGTAGCTCCAACACCCTAGGTGAAAGGTTCCTAGAATCCATACACTCAATTGCTATGGAACAACTTGTTACCACTCCCACAGGAGAGGAAAACATGCTGCACCTGATCATCACCTACATGTGGACTATATGCTCTGGACCAGACGTGTATCCCTCGCTGGTAAGATGACACCATAGACTACTCTCACTCTATATTCACATACCAAACGCAGCCCCTGCACAGAAAACCATAGTCAAAAAGTTGTGTAATGCAAATTCCATGTATTCACATGAGGCAGGCTTCAGACATGGGAACTATTTAAGGTCACAGGTACATATGTCTATGTGGCACACACATACCTTATGTGTGCATTGACATTACTGATATAATCTATGTCATACAATATTAAAAGCAACACCCCACACACATGGACAAACTGTGTGACAAAAACACACATGGCATTTGTAGGATTCAAACCCCTACCTAACTATGCTATGACACTTGAGAGAAACACATTAGCAGAATGCACTATTTGCATTAGTGGGAGGTGCTCCTTCCCCTGCTATACTTATTGGGTGCTGACATCATCAGTGTTTAGAAAGAGGAATGTGCATCATGTAGTGTGTTCTTCTAATGGCCAAAAGGGACATTTCTTTCACGCAGAATTGCACACACACTAAACACCCTGACCCAAACACACACACTGAGCATTTGTAAGATTTAAACTTCTACCTAGCTATGTTATGACACTTGAGAGAAATGCATTAGCTGAGCGTGCTATTCACATTACTGGGAAGTTTCACTTCTCCTGCTTTACTTATAGGGTGCTGACATCATCAGTGTTTAGAAAGAGGAATGTGCATCATGTAGTGTGTTCTTCTAATTGCCAAAAGGGACATTTCTTTCACACAGAATTGCACATACACTAACACCCCTCACCCAAACTGAGCATTTGCAGGATTCAAACTTCTACCTAACTATGTTATGACGCTTGAGAGAGATGCATTAGTGGAGCATGCTATTCAAATTATTGGGTATTGATTCTTCTCCTGCAGTATTTATAGGGTGCTGACATCATTATTTATAAAGAGGTATGTACATCTATTACTATCTGTCAGTTAGGGGGATAGCATATATATGCATTAACAGCCGCCTACTTCAGGGTCAGATATGCACATCAGCACTGCCAGGTTATGTTTTATACCATGCTTCATGACCACAGGACCTGTAACACACAACACAATCAGTTCAGACCACCCCTCCCATATCCAGGAAACACACTTTGCTTCCCTGGGAACAGTGTAGGATATGAAGGTGTTCACATACACCATTACAGTGGTTAACTTCAGGTACAGGTATATTGTGTGGGGGAACTACTCAGGCCTCAACAACATCACCCTCAGCCACTACAATTTGTGAATCCATGTGCTATGGCAGGGCCACTCACCACAGCCACAAGGGGGAATACATATTGGACATGACCATCTGCAACATGGGGACTCTATGTTCCACACCAGAGGTAGACCACCATTGTTAATATCTGACCATACCCAACTTTCCCTGGACATCCATATCCCATCCCCACCCCCAGGCAAGGAAGTCACTGCAAACAAAGTATTTATCAAAAGCAGACTTTGCACTTGTGAAGACTGGGGTGGAAGACTTCAAAGGACCCATGCTGGGGGTTTATACAGGCCACTCTGCATAATCCTTGACAATTGCATTCTATGCACATCTGGAAGGTTTGCATTGATCATGCTATCCCAAATAAACCCAAGACTCCTCCACAACAGGAGACCTGTCTGGTGTACACCAGCCATATATAAGCTGTACAACAGAAGGAGGGAGCTAATACATTACAGAGCAATATCCCACAGAGGGAGGACGTCTCTGAACAGTATTGGCACGACACTTCAATCCCTCAAAATCATCACTTCAAAGTGTTGACAGTGAAATTGTCCAGACACTGCAGATAAGGCTTCCCTCAGTCTGTAATTGACACCCAATTACTGTTATAAGTCCTCACCAACCCTCTTCCAGCAAACACCAGCCACATGGATGTGACATTGCAAATTCAACCCCTGGGATCTCCACTGTGTCCCTGCTTGACGGAGGCACAGCACACTAGCCTTAAATGGTGCCTTCTGTGACCTACTTTACAGAGGCACAGTAGCCTACTGAACTGGGGAGGCAGACACCAAGCACACTCTGGCTAAGCTTGTATTCCCTAGGGCAAACAGCCTAGTATTGACCTCTACACCCATATGTTTAATTTTCAGATGCACACTATTTGTTGCTGATAAACTGTTTGCAGGTCTTTATTGCCATAGCTTTCCCTGTTTCTATGAACAATTTGTGTATCTGTGGAAGATGTTTGAATATGAGAGGAATCCACTATTTAACTTATGTCTTTGTAGTCATTTAACTGTGTGCAGAGGGGAGATTGCTGTATTGTGGGAGGTTCCTGGATTAACACATACAAATACCAGATATGTGTGGCCAACTGCTAAACTGAGACATGGCCTAAGTGTGTGAGCATGCCCAGTTCAGGCTTTCCATGACTTGTTGCCTGACATATGTCTCATTTATCAAAGTGTGCAAGCATGCCCAGTGTGAGCTTTCCATATGTTGAAATCTGAAGTCCACCACATTTGTGGTTGTGTGTGAACTTCAACAAAATTTCACATTTATAGTTGTGTGCTGGGAGTCATGTTGTGTACTTACTGCCCAACTGCTTTGTGTCTGAACCCAACAGGGATTATACTGTGCCTGCAGGGTTTCCATGGAATAGTTTGCATACAGTTGTCAACATACTGCCCAAACACTGTAATATCGTATAGTGTACTGGTTCAGTACTTTCACTGTGGTGGACAGTATCCTGGGTTTCAGTCCTATCACTGCTTTAAATATTCATAGTGAGGACACCAGACTGGTTAAGGGCCAGTTGTGCACATATGACCATGTTGCATTTTGTTCAGATATGGACTACTTAAACCAGGCTTGTCCAACATTGGTAGTGTATTCCGCAACTTGGGTGGACATTGACAAACACTAGCTATGTGCCCTAGGCCATTTCTAATGCAAGTCAGAGAGTGTGTTTGTCCTTCAACACACATTGTAACTGGATTTTGCCATGACATATTTCAAGGTTAGTATACTGTGCCTCTGTATACCCATGACATAACAGTGATACCCAGGGTAAACCTACAATCTCCCATCCACTCATCAATATTTCTCTTGAGGAGAGTCAATGAGGGACTCTCTGGCTAGTCTGTACTGGGAGTTTACTCAAGAGTGGAGGGAGCTTCTGGGTTATGGATCAATCACTACAGCATGTCCTATGTATGTCAGTGCTGGGGTTCAGATCTCTCATGTGCATAGCTCACTGGCATTCAGATTTTACAAGGTGCAGTATGTTCATTGATTCCAGCTTGGACATGGCTTTATACATCAGGCACAGATTGTCTTTGGGCAGGCAGTATGGCACTGTGTGGAGCTGCAGTTTGTTTAATCAGGCAACACATAGCATCTGTTCGAGCTCTTTGATCCTCCTGGTGAGGTACTTTTGGGGTCTTTCCAGTTGATGGCGGTGTCTGCTGAGGTACATCTCACAGGGGCCATTGTACTCAATTGTGAGGCTGATGAAGGATGACTGAAGAGGCACGATGACCTCCCCTGATCTAGATCTGACTACCTTCATGATTAGGTTGGTATATGGTATGTTTCTGTAACCACTACAGCCACATGGTTGTCAAATGCAAGAAATCTATCAACTTGTGTCCCCAGGTCTCTTATTACTTCTAAAGTACTTAATGGGTTAACACCTATGTGGCAATTGGTGGGCACTTACTGTTTATCCACAGGGGATGACTATACACTTTTCTGCAATTAGCTTGATGACATGGCTCTGGCACCAGTTGTCTGTTTCTATGTGGCCCTTTTGTAGGATGCTTGTGTCAGCTGGAGGGTCAGATATGGTTCCCAGTTTGTAGTCCTCTGCAAACTTGTTCAGACACAGTCCTTCCATGTTGGCCTGTACCTATGGGAAATATATACCAAACAAGGGAGGTCCCAGGACCGAACCTTGTGGGATGCCAGTTGTAGCTGGTTTGTAGTCTGACATGGCTGCAGCATTTCTGACCATGTCAGTTCTGTCCTTGGGCTGGTTTGCAACCCATCTACTGACATAGGGGTTTATATTTAAGCTGGTGAGCTTATCTATAATGAACACGTGGGGTATTGTATGGAAGGCTTTTGCAAGGTCCATATAGGCTGTGTGGACTACATTCCCCTCATCAATGGCCTTGATGACTGTTTCAAATGAGTCAAACATGTTTAAGGGGCAGGATCTGCCCTTACAAAAGCCACACTGGGTAGGGTCCAGTGTCTGTAGGTCACCAATATCTTTATTTCTGATGTCCATGATGATCCTTTCCATAGCTTTGCAGACCAAGCTTGTCAGGATTCTGGGGTGATAATTTGCAGTATCCATTCAGGCACCACCTTTGTGGAGAAGGACCACTGTTGCTGTACACTGTTCTTTGGATACATATCCTGTGGTAAGGCTGAAATTGAGCAGTTGTGTTATTTGGCATTCCATTCTTCTTGGAGTTCATGTTGGACACAGCCCAGGACACCATCTCGTACCATTGATGCTGTGTGTTTTGCTTTGAAGATGCTGGCTGTTATCTCAGCATCTGCAATGTCAGGGGGCCAGCACTCTGCTGGGATAGATATTTGGCATTTTGGTGGGGGGGAGGGGGTTTGCACTGAACCTGTCAGGTTGGATGTTGGCAATGTGTGTGGGTTTGGTGTATTGTTTGTAATATTTGAGTAATTCAGAGCATATCTGTGAATTCCCACCTAGGTTCCTCCCATCAGTTAAGAAAGCCTTGTGATTATCCTTAGTATCCTGTACAATTTGTATCTTCATAGGTTCATAGGTTCATACTAGGCTATCTGCCCTAGGGCATTTATAAGCCTAGCCAGAGTGTATGTGGCTTTCGCCACCCCTTGCTATGTGAATATTATGCCCATTTAGGGTTTACTTTACTGTGCCTCTGTCTAGATGTGACACAGTGATGACCCCCAGTGTAAATCTATGATCTCCCATCCACTTGGCAAGATTCCTGTTGAAGAGAGTCAGTGAGGGGCTCTGCCTAACATGGACTGGGATTCTGTTCCGGAGTGTAGGAAGCCTCTGAGTTATGAATCTGTCCCTCCAGCACATCCTATTTATTTATGTGTTGAGGTTGACATCTCTCGCTCTCGCGGCTCTGATGGATTTGGATTGTCTGAGGTGGAGCATGTCCATTAATTCTGTATTGGACATGGCCTTGTACATTGTGCATACATCGCCTCTGAGTAGGCAGTATGTGACTGCATACAGCTGGGGTGTCTTCAGCCAGGCAGCATATGACAAATGTTTGAGACCCTTTATCCTCTTGGTGAGGTACTTTTGAGGTATTTCTAACTGCTGCAGGTGTCAGGTAAGGTACATCCCAAATGAGGCATTGTACTCAATTATGGGCCTGATAAGAGAAGAGTATAGGGGCACAATGACCTCTCCTGATGTAGATGTGAATCCTTTCATGATAAGGTGGCCAATATAGAAGGTCTTCCTAGCCACGTTGGCAATGTGAGCATCACATGAGAGGTTACTGTCCACTTGTGTCCCTAGGTCCCTGATTACTTCTTCCGTACGTAATGGATTACCACCTATGTGGTAATTTGTGAGTACCTTGTTCAGTATTTGGAGAGACATTCATGCTCTCCAGTGTCTCCAGGAAGGCTGAGTGGAGTTCCTGGGTTTGAGAGGGTGGTCTGTAGCATGCTACAAACTGTACAGCAGTTTTGCCTATGGTTAGTTGCACATGGATGGTCTCTGATGCTTCGTGCATTGTCAGTAACCTGGAAGTGTGGGTATCTTTGCTGAATATGGATACTCCCCCTCCTTTTGTGGTTTGGTCCAGGTTTTGGGGCCGAAAAGCATGATATGAGGTATAACCTGGTAGTGCTGGGGTGCTCTCAGGAGCCTTGATGCAGGTGTCCATCACTGCACAGACATCGATGTTCTCCATACTGGGGAGGGCCTCGAGAGTGTGCATCTTGAGGTTTAGACTTCTGGCGTTGAGCAGCATTACCCTTATGTTTTTTCCACTTATGTTTTCTAGGGAGGTGGGTTTGTCTTTTCAGCCTTGCCCACAAAAGGCACTATGGAGGTGGCAAGAGCCTTAGCCAATATCCAGACACCCAGGGGTGACAGGTGCAAGCCATCCCTGGCAAAGCAGTGTGGCTTGTCAAGCATGTCATCCCAAGCAGACAGACATTGGATCCCCTTGGAATGACACCAGTAATTGAGCCAATTGCAAAAGCTGATCATTCTGTGTTTGTACTGTGGCATCATTCTCGGTGAGGGTAGGATGCTGCTCAGGGTCAGAGTCATACCGGCCTGGGCTACATAATCGGAGAGCTCCTCTATGTCTCTTTTCATGTAGTCCAGGGAGGTACGTCTCAGGTCATTCACACCAGCATGGACAATGACTGAGTCATATTTGTACTTGCTTTGGAGTGACCTGCGTGCTTGTGTTATGTGGTGGATTGTAGCAGCCTACAGGCAGCTTACTGTACCCTTTTCCTTGTTCAGTCTGGTGAGCGGGACACCAGTGTGTCTGACTATGGAGTCACCTATTACAAGTGTATCAGGCATGTTGTTTGTCCTTAAGGGCTGTGACTGTTTGGCACACCGACTTTGTGTACTATGTGTTGCATGTGCTATGTTTGGAGGTAGTGGTTGCTTGGGTGTCTGCTTTAGAGGCCTCTGTTGATTTGGTGGATTTTTAATTAGAGCCTCCAGGAATGTTTTTGTGTGTTTATGTCTTTGGTTTGCAGTTGTGATAGGTCTATGTGAGACTGGGTTTGTGGTGTGTGTGGTTACTTCTCCTCCTGACTAGTTTTGACAGTACTGAGTTGAGAGAGCTCAGCCTCCAGTTTGGATAAATGGTTGCATCTCTCACATATATTTGTATTTCTTGGGGGGAGAAGGAGGTTGTCTGTGTACATGGGGCAGGTGTAACAATGCCTCAAGATTCACAGATTCAACATGTTGTAGCTGGCCTTAGTGGATTTTATGAGTGGCCATATTTTATTGGCATAATACTGATCAGAGATTACTTCCCTTTTTGGGTTTGCTCTATCATGTAGTAGCTTCCTCATTCTTTTGCATGGTTTGGTAATGGCTGGGATCCACCATGCCAATGCCTTCGTGTATGGAATTGAGTCTTGGTTTTATTTGGGATTGCATAATCCATGCATTCCTGAAAGTGTTCATAGAATGCATTTATAAAGGGTTCTGAGGTGTGGCCCATATTTTCCACAGGCACAGGTCCTTTAATGGATTCCACATCAGTTTGGAGGAGTGCAACATTTGCTTTACACATGTTATTCACTGTGGTTTTCTGGCCAGGGACTGTGGTCAGGATGTGAATATCCAGTGTGATTACTCTATGGTCTGATCTTACCAGTGAGGGATACACTTCTCATCTGGCCGTAGAGTACCCATGTTGCTGATTATCACTTCCAGTATGCTTACCCCTCTTGTGGGAGTGGTAAGTTGCTCCTGAGCATTTTGGTTTATGAATTCTAGGAACCTTTGGCCTAGGGTGTTGGAGCTAGAATAATGCTCCCAGTCTATGTTTGAGTATTTTCAGTCACCCAATATAATGTTGTTTGGAGAGCTTGATATTTTCATGTGTTCCAACGTAGACCAAGTGCAGTTCCTGACATTAGGAGGGTAGTCTGTAGCAGGCTACAAACTGGGAGGCAGTTTTAGCCACTGTTACTTAACCATGGATAGTCCATGCTACTTCTTGTTGTGGTACCAACATGGGGGTGTGGTTATCCTTGACAATTATTGCTAGTCACCCTCCTTTTGTAATTTGTTCCATGTTTTTGGGCTGTAAAGCATGATATGAGGTGTAACCCAGTAGTGTTAGGGTGCTCTTGTGAGGCTTGACCCAGTTTTCTGTTACAGAACAGATATCAACATTCTCCATGCTGAGGGGAGTTTAGACTGCATGCATCTTGCAGCTTAGACTTCTGGAATTGGGTAGCATTACATCTAGGTTCTTATCCCTTGTGATACCTATGGAGGTGGGTTTGTGTTTTGAGCCTTACCTATTCAAGGCACGGTGGGGGTGACAACAGCCTTTGCCAGTATCCAAAAGGCCAGGAGTGACAGGTGCATGCCATCCCTAGCAGGTGGAGCATCATGTCTTGCTCAGCATGTCATCCCAGGCTGGCACGCATTGGATCCCCTTTGACTAACAGCAATACTTAAGCCAATTATTGTAATTGATCATCTCGTCTTCATATTGTGGCATCATGCTTGGTGAGGGTAGGATGTTAGTCAGGGTCATCAAGTTTGCATATACTACATGGTGTTACATTGCTTAACACATGGCAATCATGCCTCAGGTGGTGCTGCAGGGCTGTCTATGTTGGATGCACATACTACACTCCCTGTACATGTTTGAAAGCAGGTTGTGTCAACTTAGGCATCCCTTTTACTATATGTGTGAGTCAGAGAGAGGTATCATTTCCAGGGTTCCTACTGAGCCAGTGTATGTGCTATGTGTTGCCACTTTGCCAAGGCCAAGGCATACTGGGCACGCCTCCTTCTCCCTACTGGGGCAGGCTCAGGTTGTTCCTCCTCCGAGTCATGCTCTGCCTGTGATTGGCTTGGCAATGGTGGGGGGCTGTTTGGCCCAGCCCTATGCTGGTCCTGCTGCAGCAGTTTTCGCAGAATCATATTATATAGCATAGCACATACCATGACAATCTGGGTACATGTAGTTGGTGAGTACTGCAAGGCTCCACCAGATGTGTCCAGGCACCGGAACAGTGACTTGAGCAGCCCAAACACATGCTCGATTACATTTCGTGTTTGTGCGTGTGCCTCATTATGGCGTTCTTGTTCAGGTGTGTGTGCATTTCTGATGGGTGTCATCAGCCACGTCTCCAGTGCACAGCCAGCATCCCCCACTAAGTGACCATGTGGGATGTCCCCATTGGCAAATGTCTGGTACAGCTGTGTCAAATGCCAGATATGGGAATCATAGTAGCTTCCATGGCAGCCAGCACACACATTCATTATTATGCCCTGGGCATCACGCATGACCTGGCAGTTGATGGAGGGGAAGCCCTTGCGGTTAATGTAGGCCCTACCCCACTCACCAGCTGGTGCTTTGATGCATATATGCGTGCAGTCTATTGCACCCACTACATCAGGGTATTCCGCTATTTGCTGGAAGAAATGCATATTGCTGGCCAATACCTCACGGGAATTGGGGAAATATACATGATCACCGACATGTGCTGACATGGCATCCAGGAACTGGTGCAGTACCCTGGATGCTGATGCCTGTGATATCCCCGTCATATCACCAGTTGGTCTCTGGAAGGTACCTGTTGCTAGTATTCTTAGGCCAACACATACCTTGGTTTCCACTGGGATGGTTCCCCTCTGTTGGTTCTGTGTGTGAGGCGTGGCCTGCACAGCTCAACAATTTGCTGCAGGAGGTCTCGGTCCAATCTATAGCACTCCACTATCTCCAGCTCATGTAACCCCTGGTAGGTGAACCTGGGCCTTTACACTCTTCTCCGTCTCCTCATTGTGGGTTGTCCAGCAGCATTTGCATAGTCACCACCCTCAGCAAGTTGCATATGTCTCCTTATAACAGCTATGGCAGCCCCTAGCATTTTTGGTCTGAGTGAAGCTTTTTCAGTTTTCACTTCTAATAGCTTACTCCTCTGTTGCAGTGTCTCTTGAGAGAAACATTCTGCACTGTTGTTTGCAGAGTTTTAAGTGCTGGGCTGGGCTACTGTTCTGCCTGTGTAATTGCCTTCTTCTGATTGTTTTCACCTGCTAGCTCTGCCAGTAATCCCTGCTAGCTTCCTACTACTTCCCATGCTTCCTTTTTCCCTTCTGTTTCCTCAGGGGTGAGCGACGCGCATACCAGCAAAAACACACTCCCAGCGGCTAACGCGCATGCACACATGCTTAGATGGACTAGAATCTGCTTATTCGGGTTAAAATGCATGCACACCAGTGCAAACAAGCTTACAGGTGTTTAAACAGGCTTCTACATGCTTATTCTGCCTTAAACGTGCGCACTCATGCTTACACGCATGCACTCTAGTTTAATCGTGCCTACCAGCGCGCACACGCATGCATGCATGCCCTGCAAGAAACTTTGGTGTTATCCATAGTGTGCACCTTCCATTTCTTGCCTTTCCCATGCCTACTTGTTGACACTCCTCTTTCCATGATGTGTGACTGACATCTTTCACATGCCACTGTGCTCCAATGAGCTGCATTTCTTTCATACATTCCCCCCTATGAGTCACTTATCTCCTACTCTGTTACTCCCCCTTATCCTACTCCTACACTGCACGGAATGTGCTCATTTCCTATGTAACAGTACGATTCACTATCCTACCATTCATTTACATAGGATTGCCTACTAATGCTTAGTTACATGTCTTACACTCAGCTTCCCCCCCTTAGCAACTCCTACTCGGTGGCCATGTTGTTTTAGCCTGCTATTCCCTTCCATTGTAAATTCTTGCTTTGCATAAACTGTTTTTTTATAGCGCAGCCCGTTTGCGTGGCTCTGCGCTACGTTTAAACATCGGCGATCGCTGAAAAATAAAAATCATTTTTATTTTATGTTTGCATCAGGGTACGTTGCCAGTGGCCACATATTTGGCCATTGGCATGCTGCCTGGGACATTTGCAACCTTTATTTGGAGCTGACAAGGCTCCATTGTGTTATTTGCAGAACGATACTCAGTTATCAACTGAGCACATTTCTGCAGATAACACGGCTCTTACACGGGCAGGTTTCTGCTTCCTGGATCGTGAAATTACCTCATTTGCATGCCTTTCGGCTGCAAGTGAGATAATTAGCAAATCCACGCCCTGTCCATGTAAGAGCCATTTTAGGTGCTCTCTTACACACACATACAGGCTGTTCCTGGATCGAGATGGCTGCATGGAGTCTTACACTACTCTTAGACTCCATGCAAGCCATTGTGATTCCTGCCCAAGGTGTATCAAAGAGCACATGTATGTTTCATATGCAAGGGGCCTATGATTTGAAAACAGCCCAGAATTAATCTTTATCTGTCATGGGTAAAATGTATTTTCTTTGAATGTGGGTTTCAATGTTGTTTCAATGAATGTGAGTTTCAATGGCAGAGAAGTTTTAATGCCAAGTTTGTTTAGCAGATGTCTTAGTGTTTGTGCTGTAAAATGCAAAATAAAACTTTCAAATGAAGTTCAAATCATCATAGAAGTAAATCAGTATGCACATTAGTGTTTATGGTAAATGGAGTGAAATAGCCAAGTAATGGATCATTGGAATGGCTGCAGGGGGAGGCTCCTTTTGACCATGGTTTTGTGAGGGGGAAGGGCGGCAAACATAGGCAGCCGCAGCTGAACCATACCTCCCAACTGTCCAGATTTTCAAAGAATGAATAGATTTTTTGCTTCTTATTTTTGGTTTGTTCCTCATAAAATTTGTGGTGTTCTGGCAAATCATTTAGGAATTAAGTCACTGAATAATGACACACTGAGTTTCAGACTTCATAACCTTCAGAAAAATGCATGCTAAAGTAAGACCTGTTCTATCAACTGTCTCAGTTTATACAAGAGCAATTTTAGTACTGTTTATATGTTCCCCCAATATATTTGGCCTTGTCCAGATTTATTGCATTAACAGGTTGAGAGGTACATGCAAATAAATTGCTTTATAGAATTAGGCATAGCCAAACCTCTCAACTGTCCCTGATTTTGGCTCAAAATGTTGCTCTTCCCCTAATGATCCCTCCGCAAAATAGCAATTTTGGAAGAAAACATGGAGGGTTTATAATTAAGAAATAACTGTAATAATCAGTTAGATTACTTTTATTTCAGAAATGCATGTAGATTCTTTTATTTTGTCAGCTGCTCAAGTTAACAGTACTAATATTAAAGTATCCCTTCTTTGACAGGTTCCCAGCTGTATTTTGTTGCTATTTTATATTTTTACATCACATTTTTGGTCCATTTTTCATAAAATTGTGTTTTTTGGCAAATTAGTGACAAATCATTAAAGACTGAAGTTAGAAAATAATGACAGACATTTGAGTTTCAGATTTCATACCATTCAGAAAATTCATACTAATGCAAGACCTCTATTATCTTTCTAAGTTTATAAGAGCAATATTTTAAAAATTGTCCTTATTTTTGGGCCTTTGTCCCATTTCTTTTTATGGCTTTGTCCAGATTTCTTGCTCTGAGGTTGAGAGGTATGACAAATGTGTCAGGACCATCACAAGTCAGCCAGAGACATTTCAAACTGTGACATACTTGTTGCAGCCCACTCCCCCATGTAGTGACTCTGGATGTGTCGAAGCAAGGCAAGGAGTAGTTATGCAGTGTAAATGTGCAGAGAGCCCCCCCCCCCCCATCCAAGGTAGACACAAGTACTAGAGTGGCTTTTCATCTGTCCTTGATTTTTACAGAATGGTCTGGTTTCTGTCATATTTTTTGTACTGTTGATTTATGCTTATTACTCAAAGTGCCTGTTGCTCTGTGTTTAAGTAGCAATACTTTAATGACCATTAGGTAAGCTTGGCTGAGATTGCAAGATGCAAGTAAGCTTTAATAAGCATACTGTTAAAGAATTGCCAACATTGAAAGCCTTTCTGTTGCCATGTAGAGAATACTTAACTAGATAATGTATAAGCCTTGGGTATTGAAATGCATATGCCAGTATTTGTAATAAAGGACAGGATTACATTATTTTAAGAGTCTCATTACAATTGGAGACTTCCAGTCATCTCTGCAGGCTTTACCCATACACAGAATGCCAATCATGTGGTCCATAACCTGTACAGTAATCCTTTTAAGCAATGTATCTTGAGTTTATTTCTTGTTTGCTTTTCATTTTTTGCTTTGATCATGTTTTCCCCATGAAACAAGTAGATGTCAGGCAGCAGGACTTTTTTTGGATAAGGAACATTTTTACAAGTGGGGGCATCAGAGATTTCTACTTTCAGCATGTTACTTGGTACGTTAATAAAGCTGAATATAAATTATAATTAGAACTGCAGTGCAAAAAGTGGTTTGAGTTGAGTGCTGCTTGTTTTTCTTATACTTGATTTTGACTGGCATTCCATTAATGTATTTAAAAAAAGTAATTTATTTTTTCATGCCTCCCAACCTTTTTTGTTTCCATCTAGATATTAAGCTGTCATGCAGCCAATGCATTGAAATATTTTTATTCTTCTACACTTCATTTTGTCTTGATTGGACTCTCATAATGGCGGTTTGGCACCCAGGGCAGTATATATAGTTTTTGTGGTGTTGAGCATAGCTCCTCCCCTTTCTAGTTGGCCACACCCCTTCCCATTGGCCCCATCCATTCAGCTGTCTCCTGCAGCCCCCCTTTGATTTGAAGTCACCAGCCGCCACTGCTTACTAGTGAGAGTAGTGAGCATTGTACTGCCTATCTAACACCAGAGGAGTGGTTTCCAGCTCTGGGATTGTAATTTTATTGGCCATTTGGGGCTGATTTCTTTCCCTTTCAACTTTCTGGCTTAAAAACGTTTTTGTACATTTTTGTGCATTGTGCAGCACCGCGGGGCTAAGGTTAAACTATTCCCGGTGCCAGCAAGTCTGCTCTTCAAACTTTCCCTTAGAACTAACTGGTTTCTCAGTAGTAGCACTAAAACCTGAATCCCTTTGACTAGCACTTGCTCTAAAACCTGCTGGAAAGTTCTAGGAAGCCTTAAACTGATACAAGCACTCAACTCTCCTTGTAAATTAGGATAAATTAATCATAGGTGCCAAACAGCCTATAATTCCAAAGTACCTTGCCAAGGTAAGGAAAAACAGCTCTTGTACATTACAAAAGAAACACTAAGCCAGGCATGTCCAAAAGTCAGCTTCCAGTGATTTCTCCTGTCCACCTGGTGAATCTGGGCATACTGGGGCAATGCAGCAATTGCCTCATGTACACAGACAACCCTCCCATCCTACCACCCAACACTGACAACCTGTCAGAGATGTACTTACATAGCCAAACTGGAAGCAAAGCTCTCTCAAGCCAAGATTTTGCTAGACAGTCAAGAGGAGAAGGTTAACACCTGCATTACACATCAAGCAACACATAGCCCTTCAAAACCCACACCACCAACACCCACACATAGTAACACTAAACTCACATATGCAGAGGCCCTTAACATTAACCTGCCTAAGCAACAAGGACCTCCGAAGCTGAAATGCAAACAAATACCTATCACAACCAAAGTAACACATAGCTCAAAACACCAGTGTGCCACCCAACAACAGCCCCTAAGGCAAGACAACATACTCAACACTTTAGTCATAGGTGACTCCATAGTCAGGCACACTGATGTCCAACTTACCAGGCTGAACAAAGAGAAAATTACTGTCAGTTGCCTGTCAGGTGCCAGGATCCGCCACATAACACATGCACTCAAGTCACTCCACAACAAGTACAAATACGACTCTGTCATTGTCCATGTTGGAGTGAATGACTTGAGACGTACCTCCCTGGACTACATGAAAAGAGACATGGAAGAGCTCTCAGATCATGTGGCCCAGGCATGTATGATCCTAGCCCTGAGTAGCATCCTGCCTTTGCCCAGAATGATACCACAGTATAAGAACAAAATGATTTACTTCAACAATTGGCTAAGCTTCTGGTGTCATTCAAAGGGGATCCAGTATATGTCTGCCTGGGATGACATGATCGACAAACCATGAAGCTTTGCCAGAGATGGTCTGCATATGTTGCCCCTGGGATTCAGGTTACTGGCTAAGGCTCTTGCCACCCCTATAGTGCCTTTTTTAGGCATGGTTCAAATGATGAAACCACCAACTTAACAGATAAAGGCATGCAAAATCTGAAGGTAATGTACTCAGTGCTACAAGTCTAAACCTCAAAATGCACTCTCTCTCGAAGCACTCCTAAAATTTGAGAACATTGATATCTGTGCAGTAACTGAGACCTGGTTCAAGGCTCTAGAGAGCACCCCTGCAATACCAGGCTACAACACTTACCACACTTTTCTGCCACCAAACCAGGCCTGAAACACTGAAGGTGGTGGAGTGTCCATATTCACCAAGTATATTCACAACTCCAGACTAGTTGTCCAACACAATGCATCTGAAATACTACAGGTGCAACTAATACTAGGTAAGACTGCAATCCAAATTGTAGCTTGCTACAGATCCCCCACCATGCCCCAAGATTCTCACTACACTTTTCTAAACATACTGGAAAATATTAAGATACAACCAAACATCCTAATACTGGGTGATTTCGACTACCCTGTCATTAACTGGGAAAGCTACCTGGATACTAACACCTTTGCCCAACGGTTCTTGGAATTCATAAATTCCAACACCCTGGATCAACTAATCCATAGTCCCACCAGGGGCTTAAATATCCTTGACCTGGTCATTACCAACATGGGAGATTGATGCTCCACACCAGTGGTCACCCCCTCGTTGGTCAGGTATGACCATAAGCTATTCACCCTTGACGTCCACATCCCACCCCCAACCCCTAGTATGGAAACTTCCATAAAAAGCATCTCCAAAGCCAACTTCACACTACTCAAGTCAGAAGTGACAAACTTCATGACACCCATGCAGATGGGAACTGAAAGTTCGACTGCTGAATCCTACACTAAGGCACTGTATGAGCACATCCACTTGTGCATAAATCATGTCATTCCAAATTGAACCAAGATGCTTTCCTCCAAGAAAAGGAAGCCAATCTGGTGGTCCCCTGCCATAAACAAACTATACAACAGAAGGAAGAAACTATTGCAGAAAAGCAGAAAATCCCAGGATACAAAAGAAGCTGAGATCCCACATAAAATCCTACAAAGCTAGTTACAAAAATAAAATTGCCAAAGATTCTAAGGACAACCACAAGACATTCTATAGTTATCACAAGAATCTAAATGGCAACACTCAGATCTGCTCTGAGCTGCAACAGAACAGCATTAAATATACTGATCCCAAGGATATTACCAATATCCTGGCTGATCAATTCAGTGCCAACTTCACCCTCTCTCACCCCCTAAAGGGCCCACCTCAATACCAAAAGATTGCCAAAGTCCGGTAATCATGGCCACACAGGTAAAAAATGCACTCTCCAAAGCTAAGTATACAGCATCTATGGGACCAGACAACATCCCGGGCTATGTACTATATGAACTACAAAATGAACTGGCACCTCACCTAAGTGTCACGTTTAATCATAGCCTGACCTCCGGCTTCGTGCCCAATGAGTGGCGCACAGCTGCAGTTATCCCACTCCACAAGGGGGGCTCCACCTTGGATCCTGGGAACTATCGTCCCATCTGTCTGACGAGCCTGATTTGCAAAACCATGGAACAAATTATTATGAAACTTATAAACAAAGACATTGGCAACCTTCAGACATGGGACCCTACCTTGTTTGGTTTCGTGAAGCGCCGATCTTGTCTCCTCAACCTGATCGACTTCTTCGAATCAGCCTCCAGAGCTGTGGACGAGGGTAAGGCAGTCCACCCAGCCTATTTTGACCTTGCCAAGGCCTTCGACACCATCCCCCACTCTAGAATCATAGATAAACTTACTAATCTGGGCATTAATCCCTACGTCACTCGTTGGGTTGCCAACTGGCTTACTGACAGAACCCACACTGTAAAAGTAGCCAACTCCAAATCCAGCTCCAGACAAGTGACAAGTGGAGTACCTCGGGGTTCAATCCTGGTCCGCTCTTGTTTGGCATCTACTTCTCTGAAGTATAGGCCAACACTAAGAGACTCTGGCTAACAAAGTTTGCAGATGACTGCAAACTGGGAGCCATTATCGAATCCTCAAAAGATGCGAGACATACAGAGACAGATGCTTGGTGCCAGAGCCATGGGCTCAAGTTCAATGCCAAGAAATGTATAGTCATCCCCTTTGGGAAAAACCATGATCCATGAATTACCACATAAGTGGCAGTACACTAAACACCGAAAGTGTGATAAGGGACTTAGGGACACAGGCGGACAGTAGTCTCACCTTCGATAACCACATCACACAAAAGTCAGGAAAGCCTTCTATGTGGCACATCTCATAACTAAGGGTTTTCATCCAGAGAAAAGGAGGTCATTGTCCCACTGTACCCATCCCTCATTAGACCCATTATAGAGTACAACACCCTGTTTGGTATGCACCTCACAAGGCATCTGCATCAGTTGGAAAGGCCGCAGAAATACCTCACTAAAAGAATCACAGGCTTAAAGCAAATCCCCTATGCTGACCATCTAAAAACACTTCAGCTATACTCTGTCACATATTGGCTACTCAGAGGCAATCTCTGCTTAACATAAAAGGCCATGTCAAACCCAGAGCTGCTGGACATGCTACACTTAGAGAAATTCCAATCCCTCAGAGTCACATGCTCCAGGGACCTAAACCTGGTCATCATAATGGACTGAACATGCTGGAGTGATAGGTTCCTGTCCCAGAGAATCCCCATACTCTGGAATAGACTGCCCATACATGTCAAGCAGAGAGCCTCTTTGGCCGTCTTCAACAGGATACTTGATGACTGGATGG
Organism: Protopterus annectens; assembly: GCF_019279795.1. Lineage (NCBI taxonomy): Eukaryota > Metazoa > Chordata > Ceratodontiformes > Protopteridae > Protopterus > Protopterus annectens. Next base: position 225,914,797 of record NC_056736.1, on the reverse strand, counting down.
AAAATAGGAAATTCACTCCAGGGATCATGTCAGTCACCCTGTTAGACAGGGGACCAGGGATGTAAATATTCTGGGAAGAAATAGCCATGGAAGTTATGGCTAGGTTTGTATGGGTCCTAGGGCTGATAGCCTAGTACCAACCTATGAACCTATACATATATCTATATATATATATATATATATATATATATATATATATATATATATATGTGTGTGTGTGTGTGTGTGTGTGTATCAGTAATGTGTTTAAAAGAACAGTACATTTGAGTAGTAATAATTTAAGTAGCACTTCATTAATATTTGCAGACTTGAATATTAAAATACTTGAGCAATCCAAAAGCATTGCCTTAGATACTTTTTAACATAGTCTAACATTCTGATAAACAAGGTACTGAGGCAGAAAAAGAGCATCAGAGCTAATAAACGGAAGATTTATAGAAAGATGTTGAAACATAATCTTCTTGTCATTTCTCATGATTAAAGTGCATGGATTGCATCAGTTTGATGGGTTAAAAGTATAGTAATTCAGCACAGCATCTGTAATTTTGGTTTGACCAATGCATCCAAGATGGATCTTTCATGAATACGGGCAATTGATGGTTGCAGGTTTTCTACTTTCAGCCAAATAATGATAAAAAAATGTGGCAGTGCTTGTCAAGAAAAAAAGAGGTAGATGATAGTGGTGGCTGGTTAAAATTTTTGAAAGGCTTGTGCTGTTTAAGAAGAGCATGATTTGAGGCTACTGATGATCTAGGTGGGATTATTAAAAATGCATGTAAATGAGGCCAGATCCAGAGTCTGCTGCAGGAGTCCACATGCATAGGATAGATTATGTTTTAGCATACATTTGTTATTGTCTAGCTGTGCAGAATAAAGGCTGTTTAATTACTGAAGTCTCTTACTGCATTTTATCAGTATACATGCTGAATATCTTAACTACATATTTTTAAGCTAATGCTCTAAATCCATTGATGTTTGGCCTACTTGCCTGTCTGTTGAACACCCGTATAGTTAGTATGACACATTTGTTGCACTGTGCTTCCCCTTCTAAGCCACTGATATTGCAGTAACTTCAGTCCTTGGAATGAATGTTCCAGCAAGTAGTGATAATTCTACATGCAAATGCATCAGTCAGAGAGCATGGCTAATGTAAATTAGTCATGTCATCTGCCCTAGAATAGGGTTACCACCTGTCCCACTTTGTGAGGGACAGTCCCTCTTCGGGCATTTGTGTCCTGCAAAAAAATTGAAAAAATGGCATATGTCCTGAGATTTTAAGACAAAAATATTTCTTAAGTTGTCTTTAATAGTTGCATGAAGCAATTATTTTTTTATTTGAAATACCTAAATGTTATATGAAATAGCATAAGCAACTCAAATACTACAAAATAAGATGTTATTTTGGCAAAAAAGTGAAGTTCTATCCTTTGTACTAGTCAAGAGAATGTTTTGTCCTGCAAAATCTGACATTTCTACAAGAAATGTCCCACTTTCAACATTTGAAAAGGTGGCAATCCTACCCTAGAAGTATACACCCTGATTGGAATGACACAGTAGAGTGATTCACAAAGAAGCTCTAGGACACTATTTATAGAGTGAAGTGGTGGGATTGTGCACAGTGTTTTTACAACATAACCAATCGCTGTCAATAATATGTGTAGGACTTTTAAAATCACAGCTTGAATATATTGTCAAGGTGTGTGTGTGTGTGTGTGTGTGTGTGTGTGTGTGTGTGTGTGTGTGTGTGTGTGTGTGTGTGTGTGTGTGTTTGTTTGTACTACATTTTCATAGGGCCATGATTGGTGTTATGTCAGTGCCTGTATCCCTCTGTGTGTGTGCGTGTGTGTGTGTGTGTGTGCGTGTGTGTGTGTGTGTGTGTGTGTGTGTGTGTGTGTGTGTGTGTGTGTGTGTGCTGGAATGTTTGTGTGTGTGTGTGTGTCTGTGTGCTGAAATGTGTGTGTGTGTGTGTGTGTGTGTGTGTGTGTGTGTGTGTGTGTGTGTGCGTGTGTGCGTGTGTGTGCGTGTGTGTGTTTGTGTGTGCTGGAATGTTTGTGCTTGTGTGTGTGTGCTGGAATGTTTGTGTTTGTGTGTGTGTGTGCTGGAATGTTTGTGCTTGTGTGTGTGTGTGTGTGTGTGTGTGTGTGTGTGTCTGTAACAGTGGTGAATGAGTTGGTAGGGGTAGCACAGTAGAGTTTAATAACTGCATTAGGTGCTCGATTTAGAGACATGCAAGTAAGTTAATAATGAGCTTTTGATCAGTGTGACTCCATATTTTGGGATTGCTTTTATTAACTGTAGTACTACTACAGCTTAGCAGGGAAGCACTAATAGCTGTACAGTGATAATTTCGCTGAATACCCCATCCGAGTTTAGTGTAAAGCACTTCAAAACACAATGAGTTTAAGTCATTCTGATTGGCACTCATGGCTGGCAGTTCTTAACATGGAACAGCAACAGGCTTTCCATGAAGGCAAGTCTAATAGAATTTCAGATGCTAATATCAGCATTTAAAATCTCATTGTTCTGAAGTTAGTTCTTTTTGAGAAGTTCATGCCTGGCTTTCATTAAGAGCTAATCCTTTAATTTTATGGGGAAACACAGCTTAATTATTTATTTTTTTTTAATAATCCGTCTTTTATTATTTTTCAACTACATGACTACAAACTACTATATATATACAATATGTACATAACTGCTTCCAAAAGTTACACAAACATTGTATATTAACATAAATTATTAAGAAGGAAATACAACAAAAAAGCCAACGGTCTGTATTATTATTACAACCTATATCTAATCTAAGATTGAATCTGTCCTATAAATATATGTCCTGAGAAAAAGTGGATAGGAACCTCTAGGCCAACACAATATTAAAGATTTGCTCCCATATTTTTATATTGTTTATGCTTTTCTTATGGTCATTGATTAACAATTTGTGCGCTAGAATATGTCTTATTGCTAATGTTCTAAAATTTTCCCAAGATGTCTGGGCCGGGTTCAACCAGTTTGAAGCTATATACAGTTTCATTAATAAACAAATATTCATGATTATGATCCTATTTGATTTATCTAAATTATCTGGGGGAATGTGTAGGATCATAAATTCCCAAGAAAGTGTTTAGTGTTGGTAGCCCATTTTCTGTAAATGAAGTTTTAACGAATTCCAAAGTTTAAAAATGCATTTGCAACTGCAGAACATGTGCAACAGGTCAGCCGTCTGATCTATACAATGTGGACATTTAGGCGAATTCTTTGAGTCAAATTTATGAAGAGTAAGACGAGTATAATAGGTATTATTAAATATCATCAATTGCGTGAATAGTAATTTTTGGAGGGATACTGACTTTAATGTTAGATTAAATGCTTCCAAAATCTTGCTGTCGTCAACCAAAATTAATTTTTCCCTCCAGTAATTCGATAAGAGAATATGTTTATTATATTTCATCTCTTTTATCAGTTTATATGAGGTAGTTATATATTTTTTGTCCTGTATCTGAGCCTTCCACAGATTACGGCATATGTTTGTCCTCTTCTTTAAGTTCAAAGTTATTGAAATAATTTATAGCCAGATCTTTTAGTTGCCTCATGATGATTAGATAGGAAATAGGAAGATTCTTCTCTTTTAAAATATCATGTACTGATACCCCAAGAAAGGGGTATAAATCAAGTATGGTTAAATCCTTTATTAGAGGGAATTTCTGTAAGTCTATCAACTGATTCCCAATTACTAAGTTTGGGTTCTTGTGGAGTGGTTGAAACACCATCATATACTTTAATAGGTTTAATGAAGTAAAGAGATTTTGAATTGAAGTTACATAGCTTTTAATATGTTCCATTAAATCATATTTACTGAATGTTCCTCTATTTATAAAGGGTAGTGCTTTACAGTTAATTCCCACTCCAGTTACGTGTCTATAAGTTAGGACCAACCATTTGGGTGCCCATTTCAGACTGGCTCTGTCAAAGTGAATTGCCCTTAAAATTCTGTTAGCATTAATTACCAAATAATAGGTTTCAAAATCCGGTAAGTCTAGACCTCCCCTATTCTTTGGAGCCATCAGTTTCTCATATGTTATTCTCATTTTCCTAGGTTCCCAAAGAAATCTCCCTAGTCCTATATGAAGCTGTTTAAAAAATTTGCTCGTGATTCTAATTTGTGTAGCTCTAAAGATATATAGTATTCTGGGAAGAACATTCATTTTGATAATTGCGGTTCTTGCCATTATTGGTAATTTCAATTTACTCCATCTTTTCAAGTCCAATGTAATCTGATCCCAAGTTGACTTAACATTGTTCATAAAAAAAATCTCTATTATCAGTTGAAAATACAATACCCAGATATTTTGTTCTTTCTTCAGTCATTACCTGTCCTATCAATGGTAACAATGAAAAGGGTGTAGGCGTCTTTAATGGGAATATTTTGGTTTTTTTTTAAATTAAGTTTATAATTAGAGATTTTCTCAAAGTCTTCTACTGCTTTTAATATTTTCTCGGTATCTGAAACAGGTGTGGTACAATATATATTTAAATCATCTGCGAAGGCAGCCATATTTATCTTCATACCATATAATATCGGGGGATTATAAAAACATTTTGTTTAATGTGTAAAGTAATGGTTCCAAATAAAGATTAAATAAAATAGGAGATAATGGGCATCCTTGTCGGGTACCATTTTTAATTTGTATTCTTTTAGAGCAGTCTTGATTAATAAATACATTTGTATATGCGTTGTTATATATTTTCCTTAATGTTAGAATGAAATCCTGAGGTATATTAAAGTATGCTAACATATCAAATAAGTATACCAAGTTAACTCTGTCAAATGCTTTCTGTGCGTCAATTATAAGTGCATACATATTGAGATTTTTATGCTTGGCGTAGGAGATTAATGTGTGAAGCGTTAATGTATTATCAGTGGTCTGTCTCCCATCTATAAACCCCGCTTGTTCCTCTGATATTATTAAATTTATGACCCTCTTCAGTCTATTTGCCAGGATGGATGTCATAATTTTCATGTCTATATTCATGGGTCTGTAATTATCTGGGTTTTTAGAATCACTTTTCTCTTTCGGTATCAAAATTGTCTTTGAAGCATTAAAGTGGGGATCATTAATTTTATTATGAATTATATAGTTAAATGTCTGTGAAAGTATTCTACTCAGAATCTCACTAAAAGTTTTGTAAAATTCAGAGGTCAAACCATCCGGCCCTGGGGCTTTATGAGGTTTCAACTTCTTAATTATCTCTGTTACCTCCTCAGCTGAAATCGGTTTAATTAAATCCCTATGGGACTCATTATCAATACTCGGGAATGTAATCTTCTGTAAGAAATCTTTCCTAACTTTATCTGGTAAAAGTACCTGCTGGTCACCATAGATCTGATTAAATATTGTTTCAAAGGTATTCATGATGTCTGCCTTGTTATTATATGTTCTATTATTATAATATATTTCTGAGATTAATAGTGTTGATTTCGTTTGATTAATAATGCGTGCTAGTGCTTTTGAGGGAGTCTGAATATGATTTGCGTATTTTACTAAATTTCTCTGTTCATAAAATGACAGTTTACTATTATGTAATAAAAACAGCTCTTTTTGACATTTTAATAAGTCTGTTTCTGTTTGTTTATTGTAGTTCCTCATTAACTCCTGGTCTAGTAACTTAATTCTGCTTTCCAATTCTTGTAGTTCCCTATTTTGTATTTTTTTATAGTAAGTAGCTTTCTGAAGAAAAATTCCTCTTATTTGCGCTTTAGTTGTAGCCCATTCTATATCAACGGGCTGTCTGTTTTTGAGGAGGTTATAAAGTAACTGTTTAATTGTCTCTTTAACTTCTTTCAATATGTCGTCTTTACTCAGTAAATATGGATTTAAAGACCAATTGTATCCTCGAAGTCTCCTATTACTCATATTATTATTGTTTAGTGTTAATGTGATCTTAGAGTGATCCGACAATTGTCGAGCTTGGGTAGAAACACATGGGTCAGCAGATATCAATACTTCTGAGATCAGAAAAAAGTCAATTCTCGACCACATTTTATGGCAAATTGAGTAAAAAGTAAAATTCTCTGCTTTCATTTGTGTGTGTGTGTGTTTAAATGGGTCATATAGTTTGAAATCGGTTTTAAGTTCCTTCAATGCTATCATTGCCTGTTTATTAAACGCTTTAGATGAACCTAATTTATCCAACTTGGGATCTTGATACGAATTCCAGTCACCTCCCATTAATATATAGCAGTTATTATATTGTTGTAAAATGGAGTAAATTGAAGTTATAAAATTATGCTGATTAGTGGAAGGGGCGTATATGTTCATAAGTAATATGGGTTTATCATAGAACTTGGATATAAGAATCACCAAACACCACCGTCCCCCTTTATCTACTTTAACATCTAAGATTTTCTCTTGGTATCGTTTTTTAATTATAATTGCCACCCCTGCACTGTTCGTTGTCCCTTCCACCGCCACTATCTCCCTAATCCATTTCTTATCTTTCAGTATATCCCACTGATCATTAGTCAAGTGAGTTTCTTGTAATAAAATAAAACCTGCTTTTGATTGGAAAAACAGATGTAAAAATAGCTTCCTTTTTTTCATGTTCTGGAGTCCTTTAACATTCCAAGATTCTCTTATCCACATATGAAGCTTCTCAAAAATGTACTTCTTTTTCTAATATTAAGAGACAACCTTAGATTGAAGTATGTTAGCATATAAATTATTTGGAAGCAAATCTGACATCCCATCCCTACCCAGTGCCTATCCACTATTCCTCTGGACCAGGATGTACATGGGTTTTTCACATTCCTTGAATTTCTCTGGCTATCTAAACTTCTAACTCTACGAATTAACATGAAAACCTCATGCAAAAAACCTACAACCACTACATCTAAATCTACAAAGCTTAATCCAAACATTCCCTAATAAACACTGCTAACTAACTAACTACAGCTCTGGACATATTTTATATAGTCAAACACATTTACTAATTGTTCTATGAGAATCCAGTTTAACTAATACCTCACAATATTGATATTCAGCAATAACATTATTGCAGTTTAACTTCTTGTCATATAAAATATTAATTATTAATTACCAGAGAAAGCAAACAGTTGTTTAACATTGCAAAACAATCCTAAGCCTCTTTTTATTTAAATGTTCTAACTGCTTTAGTTAGTTGTCTTCCTCCACGGGTAAATCAAAATACCAGTCTGCTAAAACTTGGAAAATACTATAACTAAGAATAAAAACTGTAACTACACAAAGCATTTGGCTAGATAATTGTGTTCATATAAAATACATGCAAAGGTACTAAAGAAAAGGAAAGACTAAATGTGTCATTTTAAACATTTCAGGTCCACAGTCTTTTATAACATTTGTTATGCTATCAACATCATGTTTCCCTATTGAGCAGAGCATACACATACATTGTTCTAACTGAAAGTGAAAAAACCTGGCTAAGAAAAGAAGAAAAAGAAACATAAGTACTCTATTCTACCACTATACAATGCAATACCCTTCTATTTTAACCAGACCATTCACAATAGTATTTTTCCCTACCTGTACAGCTGTACCTTACCTTATAACACACTGAAGCCATTTACCCTCCAAATATGTCCAGGAAGCTTCGTTTTTAAGTCCAATTAGTTTCTTCTGCTTCCATACAGTCCTTCCTGTTTGGTGAGCCTAATTTCTTTTTTTCGAGTTCGCGACGGGGGAACCAATTCATGTCCGGACCTCCTGGATGTGCTACGTTGAAATTGGTCCCCCTGCAGCCTCCGAAGGACTTCCTGCTACTTCGTGTCTTGCTTGAGATCATTGAAGCCATAAATCCTCGGAAAAGCCCCGTGATCAAGCTGTAACTTTGAGATAAGAAGGTAAACAAGTGTTTCCCAGGGCCTGGTGAAGAAAAAGAACAAACAAAGGGTTATAAAGCCTCGGATCATCGTAAGTATGGAGTCCCAGTCTGTCTGATGCTGAAAAAAGCCTGGATGATCAGATCAAACTTCTGAAGGTGGCAGGGACTTGAAAAGCTTCAGAAAGGTAGGTCTTGCTTCTTTTTTAGTGTTTACTGAGTATTTAGTGCCATCCACTGTAAAAATTAAAGTATTGGGAAACTTCATTTGAAATCTGATGTTTTTTTTCAATCAAAAACTTGCAGTATGGAGCTAGCATTTGCCTGGATTGCCTTATTTGTATTGGTAAGTGCTGTGCCATGGAAATTGTGTTATTTTGCCACATAATAAATCCACCATTCTTTTTAGTAGTTATAAGTATTTTGCATACATCTTGGTAATTCAATATTTTGGCATAGACTGGTCTAGGTGCATTTGAAGCTAGTGATTCTCTGAATGCTCTATGTGCTCTATCTATAACAATCTGTTTAACACTGTCAGAGTCCTTAAACAATATTTCAAGTATTTGTACAATGGTAGTATTAAGATCATTGTATTGAATTGTTTCTGGGATTCCTCTAATAATTATATTATTCCGTCTGGATCTTGCTTCCAAGTCTAGAATTTTATTTTGCATAGCTTGAATGTCTGCACCATGAGAGTCTGTTTTTTTAGTGAGCATTATTATTTTATCCTCACTTTCAGCTATTCTGGTTTCTGCTTTATCCATCCTTTCCAAAATTTGATTACATGTGGCACTAAATGTAAGCATTTCAGTTGATAAATCTTTTAAGGCTTCTTGAATAGGTAACAACGCTGATTTAATTTCCTCCATGCTGACCGGTTGATCTGGTTTATTTGTTATTCCTGCTTTTGCAGTCTCCTGTTGTTTAACTGTTTTCTGTCTTTTGATTATAGATTCTTTTTCCGGAGACTGCAATGCTGATAATTTAGTTTTAGTAGTTGTGATTTCCATAGTTTTGTCTTCTTTTGACATTATAAGACGCTGTAAACAGATTTATACCAAGAGTAAAATTTCAGCTGAGAGATAGATAAATCCTTTGTTTGATGCTCTGTTCAGAGTCAGGCTGACCATCAGTTCCAATCCTGCTGTTACAAAATATTTTTTTCCCGATTTTTCCTCTCAGAAGCGAAGATAGTTTCTAGTACTTTAGTTATTGCTGCCAATTAGCGTATTAAATCTTGTGATATCTCCACAGGGTTGATTTTTATTTCTGATATCTGAAGAGCTGTAGAGTTGCAGTGCTTAAAGAATGGCGGCCATCTTTAATATCGAAACACAGCTTAATTATTATCTAATTTGTAAATAGTGTTATGAAATATGTTTATTTTTTTTTTTTTCATTTAAAGGTTATGCTACTCTTGAAGTTTTAGAATTGAATGATAACAATTTAGTATTTCATTTAAGAAGACAAAATTACTAGTGCAATGTCTAGAATGTAATGACATGCTTCAAACTTGGAAATGATTAGTGGAGAATGGTGGTTAGCTTTTAATGAAAACAAAATTAGCAGAATTTAAATAGAACAAGCTCATATGAGAAATTTCACTGTTGATCAGAAAAAACTTTTGTGACTATGTGTTACTTTTCTATTTTATGCGGCCAATTTATATTGATTCAGTATTTCTAATTGCTTTGAACTTCTATTACACACACAACTGTAGACAAGTTCAACATTTATATAATGTGTTCTTCTACTTTGGGAATTATAAAACTGCTTGGTACTTACTCTAGTAGCTGTCATTAGGAAGGTCAAAGACTATTATGCTAATGACTAGAGATTAATGATATGCATTGAAATCAGCACAGTGGGTATGATGTACTTTAATGGAAAGGTTAACGTGTAGCAGTAACAGGATTAAATGAGATCAAAATCAATAAAATTTAATACACCAGAGAGTATAGTTGCTTAAGTTTCACTTACCTGTGACAGCAGATGTTTGAATTTTTCACTGCTGCAGTAGTCTATGGGTATATCCTGCCAAGGATATAGCAAATGTTCGGTTTCCAAGAGCTTTGGTCCCCTCCAACACTGCCACTCTGGCTGCGTCTGTAGGTTAATCCCCTTTTTTTTTATCAGAGCTATATAAGCAGTCAGAATTATTAAAATCTTCAGGACTTTCGTGTCCCTAAACAAAAATAAACAAGTTTTTCTGAAACTAACTCAACCATAAAAAGCAAGTATACTATTATAACCTAGAAACCTAAGAAAAAAACTATACACGGCATATAAGATGGTTTGTGGGTATAACTACTGCTGCAGTGAGGAATTCAGACATCTACTGTTATGAGTAAATGGAGATTACACAACCATTCTATGTTCTTCATTGTCACTGCTGAAGTAGCCTATGGGTAGAATACCATAACTTATCCATCCTGGGAGGAGGAAGGATAAGGGAAGAAGCCCCCGGAGAATGATCAGAGCAAAGCTTGCCTTGGACCTGGAAAAATAATCCAGTATGTATTGCTTTGTAAATGCATGAAAAGAAGACCAAGTTGCAGCAGTGTACTACCATAAAGACATTGATGAACTTCAAGTCAGCCTAATAGGCAGGCTGAAAAGGAGACATAGTTGATTATTCTAGCAAAAAGATGATATCCTAGTAGTTAGAACCTAACTGTGAGGAGGTCTGAGGTGTAACTCTTCTATTAGAAACTTTCACTACTAACAGTGAAGAAAGAGGGGATCCATGGGCAGATGTGCTCATATGGCTGCAAGATGTACCCTTGGAGAGAAGTAAGAGGGCAGTAACTCACACACATACTTGAATACCTGTGGTATAAATTCCTGATGTGTCTTGGGCTATTGGCTAGGAACCCGCCAGAAAATCTCTTCCACCTACCAACATATGATTTTCTAGTAGCTGGCTTGCTTGCTTCTTTCAGTACCTGCTGCATATCCTCATGAAATAGGTGCCTTACAGGTATCAAAACTAAATCATCCAGACAGTCAGATGAACATAATACTGGGATGTATCAAACTCCTTTTGTTTTGTGTGAGTAGATGCAATCTGTTAGGAAGATTGTGCTAAGTCTCCCTAATCACTTTTATCAGAAGGGAGTACCCATTTTGCTGAACCGAAAAGGAGTCAACATAATGATGAATAGTTGTTCTCAATCTTTCAAATTAACCTGGAAATTATTGGAAAGGGTTGAAATGTATATAGGAAATATACAACCAGAGGAATAAATGAGCATATGTTTTCCATGCCTGCTTGCAGGGAGTCCTTGAACAAAATCTATTTAGCTGTCTATATTTTGAATGGAGGTGAACATATCTACTTGAGGCTTTCTCACATCTGTAGCAACTCCTAGAAGACTTTTGGTTGAGTTTCTACTTAAAAGGATCTACCTAGAAACTACTAACATCATCTACTACTATGTCTTGCTCTAATGCTATGTAAGTAGTTTGAAGAATTAAGGAGTACTGTAGTCATAACTCCCAAGGTATCCATTGCCAGCTGACATAGAAGGTATGACCTAGTGTACCAGAGATGATGCATAGACATTATGACATAGAGCATAGCCAACATTTCTTTGATATTGATGCACTTTGATCCATCTGAGGTGTCTCACAGTCCTTGCACTTTTACCTCCATAGAAACTGTACCCCAAGAAAAATCTTAGAAATTGGTCATTACATATTGTGTTGTAATGGGTGGAGAAAAAAGAGACCAGGACTGTGAGCCATATCATCCCTCCATCAATGTATTTCTAACTTGATAAAGCTCAAGAAGTGAATTTGAAACTCCAGGTGATGAGAAAGTTTTGTCCTCATGTTTGTGAGGTACCACTAAATCTTTTTCGTATGTAGACTGGCAAAATTAATCATGAGAATCATGGAAGTCATTAGGACTAGAATCCTGAGAAATTGTCTGGGAATATCTTGAGACTAGTGAGGACATTTTATGACTTTTAGATACAAATCCACTTGTCTTGAGGAAGGAAAGCTTTTTGAGACACAGTGGCTATCAGGCAACCTAGAAACACAATTCTGTGTGACAGATTGAGAGAGGAGTTTTGTATATTATCTTGAGTACCAAATACTCTGAGAGGAAAGATACATTAAGCGGGAAGGTAGATTGGTCAAGGAGTCCTGACCAGTGGAAAAAGACTCTACACAAATAAGCAAGCCATCTAAATATTTATTATTTATTTATTTATTACAGTTTGATGACCGGGGAAGTCCACTGGGCCAAGAAGAGCCCGTTTTCAGTGGAGGCCCGAAGAGAAAAGCTCCATAGGCAGTACAATACAATATATGAGTTCTTAGACAATTATATAGACATTATAATTATGAATATCAAGCATGGTATATACAATATTCACAAGATAGGATGAAGTATAAAGTATGAAAATAATTATGTTTGAATACAGAGTGGCTGCAATAGCAGTGGAACAAAACAAAATAGAAGTTCAAGCTATAGCACTTTAAGAATTTGGAGAATTAAGGATTTTTTTTTTTACTTTCTGAAGTAGAAGGAAGTAGAGGAAGATACAGCAGAAGATAAGTATGTCTAGTAGATAGTAGGCAAGCATATGTGAAGAAATGAATGTGTTGCAAAGTGGCTGAAGGTATGTTTTAGAATGGCAGTGAGGCTAGTTGTTATTTACAGAAAAAATGTAGTAACCATAGTAACCAATACTGAAGTCCAGCTGTATAAGAAAGTGGAATATGGGAAAAAAGATAGAAGAAAAAAAAAGTAGAAGTTTAGCAGTGTAGTTAGTGGTTTAGTTGATTGGAAGGTTGTAGGTGGTGAGAAGAGGGGGCTCCTGAATTAATGGTAGTTGGGGGACCCAAGTAGGAGATGAACAGGAACATATACAATATGATAATAGGTAGGAGTGTAGGAAGGATTTGAAGTTGGCATGGTTAGGGGTATTACAAAGGGACGGGGAGAGAGTTCCATAGTTTGGCTATGAAGTAATAAAGCAGAAGCTGTCCAGGTGGCCAGGAAGGTTTGCGGATGGGTAAGAGATTTTGATTTTCTAATCAGAGTGAGCGGTTAGGTATGTAGGAGGTTAAGGAAGATGAGCAAGTGGGGCAGCTGGATGGCTTGAACATGAGTTTATGGGCAGTGGTGAGCTTTAGAAAGTTCACATAGGTAGGAAGTTCTAGCCACTATAGAGATTGGAGGGAGTTGCAATGATGGAATGAGATTTTGGAGTTGGTGGCGAATGTACAGATTTTATTGTAGTAGGAATCCAGATTTGGATTGTAAGCCAAGTTGGAGGTTGGTGAGTAGGTGGGAACCGTATATTAAAGAGGGGAGAGGGTAGGTGGAGGCTAAGGTCTTTCTGGTCAGTCATGTAGCAGTTGTGTCAGTACTGGAGTCCTAGCTTTTGGTGTTTTTTTTTAATGGCTGTTTGAATATGGATGTTGAATTTCAGATGCTCATCAAAGATGATACCTAGGAGTTTGGTGTGAGGCACAGTCTCAATGGGGGTGTTATTTTGGCTAATTATCGAAAAGGAGGTGTTATTAATTACTGAGCTTCTGGAGGGAGTAAAGATCATTAGTTTTGTTTTACTTGCATTCAAGACAAGATGGTTGTTCTGCATCCAATTTTCAGTTTTAGTGAAAGCAAATTGGGTTGCAGTTCAAAGGGGGGAGTCGGCAGTACAGATGATGGTAGAGTCATCTACATACTGGATCCGGGAGGACTCAGGGATGGAGTGGTGAACGTTATTAATGAATATGTTGAAGAGTAGGGGGGGTAAGTATGGAGCCTTGGAGAATGCTGGTGTGGGTGTGCAGGAAGGGGGGTGTAGATGACTTCCGTTTTACAGCCTGCAGCCTTTCAGAGAGGAAGCTAGAGAACCAGGATGCTGTAGAAGGGGATAGGTTGAGCTGGGAGAGTTGGGAAAGGAGATGAGGTAGGTGATGGTGTTAAAGGCTTTGGATAGATCTGGTTAAAGGGAGTATATGAGTTTTACAGAGTCATGAGCATGGTTGATGCATTCTAGAAAGGAGAGAAGGGCAGTGATGGTACTTTCGCCCGGGCAGAAACCCTGTTGGGTGGGGGTAGGGAGGTTATTGTGAATTAGGTATGGCATTTATTGTGCATGAATACATATCTTGCAATCTACAATGGGCCACTACTGTGGCTTGACATTCTGTAAGCATGCTTGGTGCAGTGAACATTGCAAAGAGTAATGCAGAGAATTGATAATGTGACCCAGGCTCACAGATTCTTAGAAATCTTTTGAAATTGCTTTCTATTGAAATAAGATGGTAAGCATCATTGAGGTCTAAAAGTACTGCAGGGCTATGATCTGGGATCAGAGCTAACACTGAAGGATTGACATCCTAAACTTTGGAATCATTTCAAGAAGATTGAAAGAAGAAAGATCCAAAACTGGTCTCCAAGAGTACTTCTTCTTTGGAACCAGAACTAGAACCATTCTGGAATAAAGTCTCTTTCCTAGTTGACCTACAGGAACATGCTCTATGACTCCTGCATCTAGCATATGTTCAAACACTGAAAGAAATAATTTTGTTCAATTGGGAAGGAGAAGGGTAGGGATCCTCATGAAATGAAAGAGCTTTTCTATCCATTTCCAAATGTAGTCTCCTTGAATCACCTTAAAAACTCATTTGTCTGAAACAATCTTTTGTCAAAAGGCAGCAGTAAGCATTAGTTGCTGAGAAAGAGGAAGATATGCTGAGGGAGGAGGGAGGAGGGAGGTGGCTTGCTTTCTGGCATAGTCATTCTGAGGAGGGTACTAGACCCCTTTTATAGAAATGCCCCTTTTTTTGGTATTCTAATTAGTTCCCTTCTGCCATCTCTTCTTATGTGTCTGTTACCAGGAGACACCACTTGTTTGTTTTGTCTCCTAAAGGGAGTATAGGATTCAGAAGCAAATAATCTGGGGACCTGAAAATCCAAGAAACTCCCTGCATTAATTTACCTCTCTCATCCTGTTGTCTGAGGACCTGCATAGCAAAAGACCCATATAAAACCTTCATATCCAGTGGTAAATTCAACATTTTTACTTTAAATAATCTGAAAACTTTTGATTATGTACTCAAGCAAATCTTCTCAAGACAGTAGCTGAAGTAGAAGCCCTGGAAACAGTATCAGCACAATCATGCACATTTAGCAACCTCAGAGCAAGAATCTGATTCAAGTAAGACCTACCCTCAGTAGGCTGGGAAGCAGAAAACTCTCTTAAACTTTAGGCAAATTTCAGGATGAATTTGCACATAGTCGTAGTTGTTAAGAATTTTTAAGGGTAAAGCATGGAAAGAAAAGAATCCCTTATACAGTCTGTCCAGCAGCTTACCCTGCTATTTACCTTAGCAGCATTAAGTAAAATTGCTATTGAATCTGCTCTAAGCTGAAAAAAGAGATACTTATTCAATTGTAAGACTTTATGCAGTTTGTCTGTCTTTTTTATACTGATGGCTGAGAGTCTGGAACGTTGCTGGCAGTATGACAGGCATCTTTCATGGCTGGCAGAATTGGAATGATAGGAGCAGTATATGAGACTTCTTGTTCCAGTATATCATAACATCTGCCCAGTTCAGGTGTAACATCCAGTTCTTCCCAGGCCAGTACATTCTTTAGTCTAGAAACAGTCTCAGAAATGAAGAAAATTTCTACTTGTACAGATTCAGTATCACAACCTAAAGTGTCAGAGTACTGGGCTATGGAACCTACAAGTGACTACTCTATCTCAGCCCACCTCAGAATCACCTGAGAAAACATCCTCCTCTTTTGGAGTAGAGAAATGAGGGAGAGAAGAAGGAACATAACATCCAACATTGACAGACAGCAACAGACTCCTGGCCAAGGTAATAACATCATCTTTACAAACAAAAAACATTTATATGGTATTAGAATGCCTGACTTTCTGCTTCTTTTTCCTATGAAGAGTCCATGGATGAAGACTGAGAAAGGGAGTACACATCACCTCAAGCTAGAGGTCTCTTTTTCTCATCACTCCCAGAAGACTATCTCCAGGGTGAATCCTGCACCTAAAATGGATAGTTCTCTCATCCCCACTCTAGGCAATGGAAAAGTTGAAGAGGGCATGTCTGATCCTCACTCCATTCTGGCCTGCACACACACACACACACACACACACACACACACACACACACACACACACACACACACACACACACATGCACACACACCTTTAAGTAATTCAAATCCCCCCAACAAAATAAGTGCATAAGCAGTACACAGGAATTCCCCTAAAATACAGAAATAAGTTCTATGAAATTAACTTTTAAATAAAACTAAATTATTTAAGTTATCACAAAGTTTTCATAAGCACCCATACTGTAATATTTCCAATATACAAAGATTCAGATTTTAAGTCAAAAACTTGCCTCTAAGTTCCAAAAACCTCGATAGATAAGTAAACCTAGAACGTAGTTCATAGACAATAGCAGTGGTGCCTGGTGACTTCAAATCAAAGGGGGGCTGCAAGAGACAGATGAATGGGTGGGGCCAATGGGAAGGGGTATGGCCAACTATAAATGGGAGGAGCTATGCTCAAAACCACAAAAAACTGGAACGTTAATTAAATACACTGCCCTGGGTGCCAAACCGTCATTATAAGAGTCCAATCAAGACAAAATGAAGTGTAGAAGAAAAAAATATTTCAATCCATTGATTGCATGACAGCTTACTTAATATCTAGATGGAAACAAAAAGATTGCAAGGCATAAAAAAATTAATTACTTTTTAAATACATTACTAGAATGCCAGTTAGAATAACAGGTCTTGCTTTATCATGCATTTTTCTGAAGGTTATGAAGTCTGAAACTCAATGTCTGTCATTATCTAGTGACTTAATTCCTAAATGATTTGCCAGAAAACCACACATTTTATGAGGAGAAACCAAAAACAAGAATCAAAAATCTATTAATTCTTTGAAAATCTGGACAGTTGAGAGGTATTGTTCAGCCGGGGCTGTCTTTGAGTTTTCTGCCCTTCCCCCTCACAAAATCATGGTCGAATGGCAGCCATTCCAATGTCCCATTACCTTGGCTATTTCACCCCATTTACCACAAACACTGTAATGTGCATTCTGCTTTACTTCTGCAATGATTTGGATTTCTTTTGAAAGTTTTATTTTGCATTTTACAGCACAAACACTAAGGCATCTTCTAAACAATGCAATGCAGTCTCACAATGAAAACAGACTTAGCATTAAAACTTCTCTCCCCTTGAAACTCACATTCATTGAAAAAAACATTGAAATCCACGTTCAAAGAAAATGCATTTGGCTAATATAAAGATTAACTTTGGGCTGTTTTCAAATGATAGGCCCCTTGCACACAAGACATGCATGTGTTGTGTGATACACCTTCCTGATTGTATTAAATTATATTCCTTGTATAATACAGTACAGTTGTTAGAGGGTGTTTTAAATTTATTGTTTTGAACTCTTTTCCAGTAAACAATGAAACAAAATGCATGCACCAATAATGACAAAACTGCCCAGTTGAGAACATTTCCATCTTAAAAGTCTACTCAAACTTCTACAATCCACCAGTTCCAGTAAATATGTACAATCTCTGCAGAAGTAAAAGGCATCTATAAAATTCCACATTAAAGAGACCTGTAACTAATGAAGAGGCTGCTGCTAGCAAACAACTTTATAGTTCATTGTTTCACCTACAAATAAAGTGCCTGTATCTTCGCCAAGGAGGACATTCTCACCACAGCAGCATCCACCCCCTTTGGGAGTAGAACCCACAGCCTTCTGCAAAAGCAAGCATACTAACTGTTCTGCTATTAACAATGCAAGCAAACGTAGCATAAGCAGCATTAAATTTCTCTTCCCTTGCAGCTCTCAGCTCCTTGTAAAATCAGCTCGACATTCAACTGTATCTCTCAACTTTGCAGCACAAGAAATCTGGAAAAAAACAAAATTTATTGGGGGGGGTTAAAAGCCCAAATACCAGGGACACATTTTAAACATTGCTTATATAATCTTGGAAAGTTGCTAATATAAAATGTTGTATGACCACCATGCATTGTATTGCCAAGTCTTGAACCCAAGACTCTGTGCAAAACAGTCAGAGCAACATACCACTATGCCAGATCAGGTGTTTTATGAAAGTGATGAAGACTGAAACTTAAATGGCTATCATTTAGTGAATTCAGTTCTCACCATAGCTGTCAAACTCTTAGCACAAAACACCCGGACAAAGCCAGTAATGGGGGAATACAGCCCTCAAACATATTCAGTGAATTCAGTTCTCACCATAGCTCTCAACCTTAGCACAAAAAACCTGGATGAAGCCAATAATGGTGGAATACAGTCCCAAAAATAGGGACACATTTCAAATATTCATCTTATAAACTTAGAAAATTGCTAGAATAAAAGGTTTTGTGTTACTATGTACTTTCTGAAAAATATAAAGTCTGAAATTCAAATGCCTGTCAATTTTATTTATTTAACATTTGTTAACCAGGAAAGTCTGACTTGGAACAAAAGCCAATTTTCAGCAGAGGCCCAGGGAGAAATAATACAGACACACGTCTTTGTAACATGGGAGAACACCAGAGAAAACCCACACACAAGTACAGGGAGAACATGCAGACTCCAAATAGAAGGCACCCCGGCCAAGAATCAAACCAGAGAACTTCTAGCAGGGAGGCAATAATGCTACCACTGCACCACTACACTATCAACTGTCTAAGGAATCAAAGATTCAAAAAACACAGATTTTATGATGAACAGAACAAAACAAAATATGAGGCAAAAATCTGCAACAGTTTCATAGATGGTGATGGGTAGGGAAGTCAGGCTCTTGTTACCTGAACCCAGGGTGCAGCGTTCAAGTCTGATGTATCCTCTAACCACCATCTGCAGGTGTCTTGAGTTTGCTGTATAGCCACCAGTATAAATCAATAGGGGCATTTTACACACACAATGCAGCAAGAAGGTACTGAAGATTTTTAGGCTCCCCGGCTACTTACATAGCTCCCTCCAGAAATAGATTAACTTATATAAGCAGTCATAGTGGCACTGTGGGAGTGGATCAAAGCTCAAGAAAACTGGCTGGTTGCTGTGTCCTTGGCAGGATCCACCCATAGACTGCTAGAGCAGAGAGAATGATGAACATCTTCATTGCTTCTAATCCAGTTTCCTTGCAGAAGTTTACTTATGCTCAGGCAATATGCTGTTCCTTTTACTTTATGTGGTTAAGCTACGCCTTTTTCAAACTGACTTGTATTGCAAACAGGCATTGTTGAAGTAAGTGTACTGCCTCATACAAAATCTTATGTTATTACTGACATTTTAGAATTGGATACTATTGGTTTGATGACTGTTTTTGGAAAGATAAAGGATTTCTACCAGAATACCTGGAATTTAATGACATGCACTATGAACAATACTAAGGGAAACAAGTCTCATATTTGGAAATGGGTAATGCAAAGAGGCACTGCATGGAGAAGCAGATAGTTTATTTATTTATTTATTATGTATTTATTTCCAGTTAGATGACCAGGGAAGTCCACTGGGCCAAGCAGAGCCCATTTATAGTGGAGCCCCGGAGAGAAAAGCTCAAAAGCAGTTAACAGAATATAACGTAAGTACAGTATGGAATATATAGTATACAAAAGCATAAATATACAATTTAAAATACGAATACAAAATCAGGGAGTATATGTTTAAAAAACACAAATGTTAAAATATGGATAAAGTCAAAAGTAATGAAGAGAATATAATTAAAAGTACAAGACAGAAAGTGTTTAAACAAGTTTAGTGTTTGTTCTAACAATGTTAGTGATTAGAGGTGATAGCAGATGAGACTGAAGGGAGGTTTGAAAGAGATGACATTGTAATTTAGGTGGTAAGGGAGCAGGAACAGTCCCAGTTTGAGGTAAGGTAAGAATGGAGGAGAGATTTGAAATTAGATTGGCTGTGAGTACAGCAAAGGGAGGGTGGGAGAGAATTTTATAGTTTAGCTAAAGAGTGTGATAGAAGTAATTGGTCAGGAGGGTATAGGGGGTTTATAGATTTTAAGGAGGTTTTGGTTTTCAGATCTAAGTGTATGACTGGGGAGGTAAGGGGTTAAGATAAATGAAAGAGAGGAGCAGATGGAGGGTTGGAATATGAGTTTGTGAACAGTGGTGAATTGTATGAATTTCAGGTAATTAGAAAGCTCAAGCCAGTTTAGGGAGTGCAGAGAATGGCAGTGATGGGTGGAGTATTTGGACCCTGTATCAAATTTACAGACTTTGTTATTGCAGGTTTTCAGGGTTTTTTTAGACTAAGTTGGAGATGAATAAGTAGAGGGACACCATACATAAGAGAGGGGCGCAGGTAGGAGGAGGCTAGAGTACATCTGGTAGAAGCAATTAGATAGTGATTTTGTCTATACAGCAGACCTCATTTTTGGTGGGTTTTTTTATATTATTTTGGATGTGGATATCGAATTTTAATTGTTCATCAGTGGTGACTGAATAGTTTGGTGTGAGCATTACTGTGTTTTTTTTATTTTAAAGGAGCTTTTGTCTATGGAAAAATTTCTTGAAGGAGAGAATATCATTATTTTTGTTTTGTTAGCACTGAGAGTGAGATGGTTGTTTAGCATCCAAGTTTTGGTATTGGAGAAGGCTGTTTGGGTTTTTTGAAGGAGTTCAGAGGGAGAGTTTGCTGTACAAATGACTGTGGAATCATCAGCATACTGGATCAGTGTAGCATTGTCTAAAGATCTGTGAAAGTTATTAATGAAAATATTGAAAAGTAGGGGGCCAAGAATAGAGCCTTGGGGGACGCCAGAGGGATTGTTGAGAAAGAATGAAGTGGAATGTTTCTATTTAACAGCTTGTTGTCTGTTAGAGAGATAGCTTGTAAATCAGGCTATGGAGGAAGGAGAGAAATTGAAGGAGGAAAGAGTAGAGGATGTGAGACAGTGTCAAAGGCTTTGGAGAGATCTAAGTAAAGGGTGGATATAATTTTCCCAGAGTTGCGAGCACAATTAATTTTGTCAAGGAATGTCAGAAGAGCAGTGGTAGTGCTGTGGCCAGGCCTGAAACCATGTCATGTTGGGTTAAGAAGATAACTGTGTGTTAGGTATGGCAAGAGTTGGTGATGAATGCACTTTTCAAGGATTTTAGAAAGAAGTGAGAGAACAGATATAGGTGGGAAGTTAGTAGTGTCTGTGTTATTGCTGCCTTTGTGGAGAGGGATGACAAAAGCTTTCTTCCAGAGTGAGGGGACACAGGCTTCTTGGATGGACTTGTTGATAAGAATGGAAATGGGGAGGGCAATGCTGTCTGCAGCCATCTTAAGGAAGGATGGAGGCAGATTATCAGGAGCGTAGGAACAAGGCTTTAGTTTAAGGAGGAGTTTTTTAATGCTGCTGGAGCGGGAGGTTTAAGACTGAAAGGTGGAGTTTTAGAGGGAAAAGCAGTGGATGGGGGTCTATGAGAGGGGGAGAAGATGGAATAGCTTGCAGTTAGTTTGGCTATGCAGTCAACAAAAAAGGTGTTGAAATTAGATGCAATTTCATGGTCTGGGGAGTTTGGGTTAGGGCATAGATTGTCTTTTCTACCAGGGTTTAGAAGGGAGGAAATGCAATTCCAGAACTTTCTGGGGTTAGAATTATGTTCTGATTGGAGTTTGAAGTAATAAGTGTTATGGTTTTTAGTTATTAGTTTCTTCACTGATTTGCGGAGTTATTTGAATGCGATTAGATAGTTTGTTAACTTTTTTTTTTTGTATTGCTTCCAACATTTGTCTCTGAGGTGCATTAGTCTTCTGGTTTCTTTAAATAGCCAAGGAAAGATGTTGGCTTTTATTCTTTTTGTTCTAAGAGGGGCTAGGCTGGTTAGTAAGTCTAGAAAGGTTTTGTTGAAGTAATTAGTTGCACTGTCCACAGAAAACGTCTGTGGATTGAAGTTGGTGAGATTACGAGTTTGAATGTATTTTTCATTTGCTTATTTCTTAATAAAAAAAGCAAATTGGTCTATTGCAGTCCCATCTCAGTCATGAAATGAAATGTGCATGTCTGTGTGTGTCGGTGTGTGAAGTGTGTGTGTGTGTGTGTGTGTGTGTGTGTGTGTGTGTGTGTGTGTGTGTGTGTGTGTGTGTGTGCATGTATGTGTGTGATATATGATTGTTATGTGCAAATGTCTGAATGTGGGTGTTTTTATATGAGTAAAGGAAGAATGAAAACTGCTCAGAGAAGCACATTGGAACTTTAACCTACTGGAGAATATCCTGTCCAGATTTTTCAGTTTGCTTTTTATTTTTCATCTTATCTTGCTTTTCTTATGCTCCAAACAAATGGAATAAAGTGCCAAAAAACCAAGACCACTATAAAAGCACTTTGAGGAAATAAAGCTGCAGTTGAAGGTTCGAATATTTAATAATAATGCAACAAATAAAACAAATTAACGCTAGAGAAACTCAACAGTACGTTTTCGTTTCCACCACACTTCATCCAACTGTTAACCATGTTGCTTTTCTTATGCCTTACTGTCTCTTTGCACACCATTGTGGACAGTGTGACAGTAGTTTGCAAGTTCTGTTAAGTTACTTGCAGTATGGGATCACAATGATAACTCTGAGTGGAATCGGAAATAGAAACCTTTGCTTTTATACTCAGGGAACAATTGTTGAGAATTGTGAGGTAAATTAGCCAGCATCTCATAGCCAGCACATCATTAAGGTAGAGTGGGGGGGGGGCTTTGCCCCCTACCCTCCCTTACTTTTGTGTGTGAATCCTAACCCCAACACTACTCTGCTCCAATCTCTCACTGACCTATAATGTTACTAAAAATACTTTCCCTAATAGTACCTTCATTCAGGTCTATATTAGATCACCGAATGCTTAGGTTGGCGAACAGTGATTAATCGACCCCATGTAAGCGAAAGCTTACAAAACCGAACTGTCAGAACAGTGATTTTTTTTCCAAAGGAAAAATAATCGCTGTTCCAAAAAAGAAAAAATAAATAAATAAATAAAACACTTTAATACATGATATTAAGTGGGCGGCATCGCCCCTCACACTCCCCAATGTGGGAGGCTGTGTCCCCCACACCCCCTACTTAAATATACCAACTCAGAGACCGCATTACAGTGCCGAAAATGGTAATCTACCGAAGCGGCCAAGCAAATTCTTTCCCATGGAAAGAATTCGCTTACATGCCGCTTCAATATTTTGCCGTTTTGGCGTTTACAGCTCGACCAAGTCGCATTCGCTAACCTGCATCTTTGGTCTGCTGATAGGAACCCCTTCATTCAGATGATGTGTTATCTGGTTTTAAGGTGGAGTTTACTGATATAGATTTTTTTAGTTTTTTTTTTTTTTTTTTTGTACTGAGTTTTCCATGTTTTTTATCATCTGATCTTAGTACTATTCAATATTTTTTGCATTCTCTCTATGTGTTCAACCAGTTTAAGTTCCTTCTGTGCTGCCTACCTGATACTTGTGAGTCTGTGTGTCTGCACGTGCACATATAAGCACACTGCTATTTCTTGAAAATAAAAATACATGTTTTTTTT
This sequence comes from Protopterus annectens, assembly GCF_019279795.1. Lineage (NCBI taxonomy): Eukaryota > Metazoa > Chordata > Ceratodontiformes > Protopteridae > Protopterus > Protopterus annectens. The sequence goes on along the minus strand of NC_056736.1, from coordinate 225,891,397 downwards.
CTGACAGAGAGTCGTTATGATAGAGCACTCTGCAAATGAATACAATTTCTAAATACTGTGGAAACAGAAATAAGTGTACCATCAAAGTGTTAACAATAAATATCATTAAGCATATTTGCATATTATTTGCAAATATTAATGAAGAAGATGCATGGCTTACTGAAAGAAATCCAAAATAGAATTAGCGCAATTTTCTTTCAGAAGAGTCATCTGCACATAGTTAAAAAAGTGCATCCTTCTACACCTTTGCAATGTATCTGCAGTATGAATGTAATCATGCGGTGTAGTGGATTCACTCAGACAGCAACACAATGCTGTACCTTGTCCACATGGATGCTGTACTATACTATTAAATCACTTGCTGAGTACAAAGGTATTGTGCGCTAGCAAGCAATAACCGTGTTTACAGTATAGGCCATGTAGCACATTGGATCCAATGCTGTACTTATAATAATGATGTCTTTTTTTTGCAAATGAGTGCTGTACTCATTCTACCATGCTAAGTACTCGATGCAAGAAAAATAACAAGATAGTGTTAAAACAGAATAAATAAACAGCAAAGCAACTATGATTCATCTTGAGTTACTTAAAAAAAATGATAGTTGCAGCTGGACCTGCAGTGACTACAGCTTCAATATGAAACAGCTTACTTTTCTTATAAAAAAAGAGCTGGCTCAGTGTACTAAATTAATATAACTGACTTTTTCTACAGTTGCCTATTAACTTGCTCTGTCATCTTTGAGACAACAAATAAAAGAATGATGTTGGTCCATGTGACATGAACTTCTGGCAGTGCTTGTGCCATTTGTGACTTCTCTGGGAATCACAACTGAGGTCTGCTGTGTATGTAGCTTCATGGTTAAATGGTTTCTATTACAAATAAAGCTGATTGCTTTCGACTTTTATTTTGCCATTCTGATTAGAAGGAGAATGAAGCAGGGTTATCTGCCCTGTGACCCTTCATGTATTTATTGTGAATCGCCTAATACTCTCCATTGCTGCCAAGCAAAAAATAAATGAATGAATGAATGAATGAATGAATGAATGAATGAATGAATGAGTTAATGAGTGAATTAAGGAATCAGTGAAGAAATGATGTGGGAAGTGTGATTTTTGCTTTTTGTAGTACTAACAACAGCTGTACAGAATAGGTTGCATAGTGTAATAGCTTTATTCATGTACTGATGATACCTGATGTCGTAATTTGCATTGTTGACAGCTCTTTCAATTTGGTAATGCAAAGTGCAGAATCAAGTGCAATTGAAAGAACAAAACAACATTCCCAGTTACAGAACACAAACTATATGTTTATGATGCCCACGTTTTAACTATCTCTGGATGATATTTTCAAAGTTCATTTCCACTGAAAACAAACAGCATATGGCAGGTGTGATTACATTTTTCAATATCCAGATGGCACTTCAAAAATGACCATTCATGTATGGTAGGTGGAGATGAAACACAGATCATACCTATGTACAAGACCCAGAATCTCCAATAGAAGTTATTCTCCATACATAATTTATATTTCTTTTTCTTTCAAGTCAGCATCGCTAACACATGGTTGACTTTGCGAGTATGTCAAACTGTATTCCTAGCTACACAATTGCTGCAGACTGAAGCTATTAATTTTAATGAATATGAAAAAGGAGATCGCTAAGACTGCTGTTGTTAGGCAATGACTACATTATTCTAAATAAAACAGTGAATCTTTTTCTGCTCAGACAGTCTGATGAAGCGTAGTAGTTGCTACGCGAAAGCGCTTACGTTTAAATAAAAGTCTTTATGCTCTATCCTGGTTTTTGATCGAATTTATACTGGACAATTTACCTATTTGGATTTATCAAAAGAAGTCATTTTTGTGTTACTGAATGGTTGTTGAACAACTTGGTCGGTTCTGCATTTTTCCGTGGTGAGAGAGCCTGGTTCTACCTTCACTTTTGCCTTGTTTTTACAGGCACTCTCTTCAGCTACCGGTGAAAAGTTTTTTATTACAAAATATACAGTATAAATATATTAATAACCCTAAAAAGTTCTGGGCTGCTATCAAGTCCGTGTTGCAACCAGGCAAAACAACTACCCCCACACCCAATACATCTGCCAACCAAGAAGACATCCCCACACAGTTCAACAAATTCTTCACAGAATCTATCCAAACCCTTTCCAGCAATCAACCCAGCCCTAACTACTCCACATCAATACCCTTACCCTCTCCACCAATAGCGTCAGCCAGTGCCCACAGCTTCAAAATAAACCCTGTGCCCACCAAGACCATACAAAAACTACTTCTAAAACTCAAACCTACCAACCCTGCTGCTGATAAACTACCCACGGAATACCTGCAACTAGCTGCTGAAGCAATAGCCTACCCTGTCTCCATCCTAATTAACAGATCCATCTCTGAAAGTAGAGTACCTCTGCTGTGGAAAATATCTCATATTATTCCACTGCAGAAAGGCAGGAGCTCTCTTGAACTCAACAACTCCAGCCCCATAGCCATACTACCCCCTATCAAAGATACTAGAGAGAGTAATCCACAAACAACTGATGAATTACCTCCTAGAAAACAAACTGCTATGCTCACAGCAGCACAGCTTCAGACCCTTTCACAGTACCTCCACTGCACTTACTGCATTCACCAATACCATTAACAATTTCCGCAACAACGGACTACTAGTATCAGCCACCTTCCTAGACTTATCCAAAGCTTTTGACATGGTTAACCATGCTAAGCTCCTCCAATCACTATCTGCCCTCAACCTTAGTAACTCGGCTATCTCCTGGTTCAAGAGCTACCTAGATTGCAGGCAGCAAACTGTACTATGGAAAAAAAACAACTATCTCCACATCTACCTGTCCATCTAGGGGTTCCCCAAGGCTCCATCCTGGGACCACTGCTCTTCACACTATTCACCAATCAACACCCTACCAGCATCCCCAATGCCACAATAGTACAATATGCTGATGACACCACCATAATCTGTGCAGCCAAAACAATTGACCTCCTCCTCTCCCAAACACAAGAATGCTTTTCTCTAGCTGAATCATGGTTCATTAATAAAAACCTCATTCTTAACCCTTCCAAAATAAAATTACTCATCATTAGCTCGCACAAAGTCACACCTTCTTCAGATAGTTTCTCAGTCACCTCTAACAATAACACCACCATCTACCCCACCAATCACACATAACTGCTAGGTATGGAAATTGACAATCACCTTAGATTCGACCTACACATTTCACTTACCATTAAAAAAGTGCACAAAAAAACTGGGCCTCCTCTATCGTAATAAACAATTTCTTTCCAACCACTCTAAAATAATAATCGCCAGAACCCATCTTCTATTCACCTTACTCTACACCTTCCCTGTCCTTAATAACCTCCGCAAAACAGACCTAAACAAACTAGATTGCTGTTATAACAAGATAGCCAGATTTGTCACAGAGTCCCCCTTTCGAACTCATCACTGTGAATCCCTCAAAAAACTAAATTGGCTAAAACTCCCACTATTATTTCAATTCAATCAACTATCGCTTGCACACAAAATACTAAACAACACAGAAAACACCCCAGCACTACAACACCTACTTCAAAATCACACCACCACCAGAACTTTAAGATCTAGCTCCCAAAACCTACTGACAACCAGATTTAACAATGAGGCAGGAAAATCCGTCTACAGCCACTATATTTCTAAAATCTGGAATTCCCTTCCTCGCCATATAACTAGTAACAACTCCTCAACCCAATTTAAGAAACTTCTCAAAGATCATTTCACAAACAACAGACTCTGCTCCTGTCACATCCCAAGCTAGGGACACTAACCTCCCAGTATAGAATCTTACTAACCTGTAATGTGCACAAAATCAGTATTACTACTATTGCCTGACTAGAGAATTATCTCTACTTCTAACTTCTACGGTTGGCTATGAAAATGTATCTAACATCCTTTCACAACTGTACTCCTGCATAAGCTACCACTATATACAGCTATATATACACATCCTGACTCTCTCCTACAAAAAAAATGTCTGTAACCACCCTTCAATACCAGGACTGCATTGTCTATCTGTATTGTCTGTACTCTCTGCATTATCTATATTACCTTCAACTGTTTAGACAAAAAATGTATCTCCCTTCAATACAAGGACTGTATTGTCTGTGTTATCTGTACTGTCTATACTCTCTGCATTATCTGTATTACCTGTAACTGTTGAAACTAAAAATGTATCACTTGGTGCTTTTCTCCCCGGGCCTACGCTGAAAATGGACATGCATCCCGTCGGACCCTCCCGGTTAACAAATGTAAAATAAATAAAATAAATAAATAAATAAATATGGGTTTATTTGTCATCATCCAAACTACCAAAAGCATATGAGGCTTGTGTGTGTGTCTGTGTGTGTGTGTGTGTGTGTGTGTGTGTGTGTGTGTGTGTGTGTGTGTGTGTGTATTCTGTGATAGACTAGCATCCTGTTTGGGATTAGTTTCTCTGCTTTGTGCTTCCACAGTGCCAACAAGACTCATGCTCCTTTATGACCCAGACCAGGATTAAACTGATAATGTAAAAATGTCGAAAATTCAACCTTTTCCCCTGTCCAATATTTATATTTATGTGATGACACCTAACATAAAACACTTTCAGAACCTACCACAGTAATGTTACAAACTCTAGCAACAGTTTAATATAATATTCCTTTGCATTGGCAAGTCAGTTTGTCATATAGTTTTGAATGGCAGCATTGAAGATACCCATTTCCTCACAGTCACCCCAATTGGGCCCCCATATCTGCAGACAATGTTAACTTCAAAAATTCTGTTTTTTCTTCACTATTTTTCCTGCCCTTATTGAAAACACACACACACACACACACACACACTTCATTTACATATAGAACACATAACACACATATGTGCACATTGCCCAAGTTCTTTATAGTGCAGTATAACCAGTGCAAGTAATGTTTTTTTTTTGTTTTGTTTTTTAGAAAAATCCATTGATACCTTCACCCCACTAACAATGTCAGTTGGATTTCTCTGAATACAAACCTCTGTAGACTTTTTATATTCAAATTTAGATACTTGCCATTAAGAATTACTATTTGAGTAAATTTCTTTGCAGAAGTTTGCCTAAAATGTAGCTACTTCTTATCCTTTATGTTCAACAAAATTGATAATATTTCTAATAATTTTCCAAGGCAGTTCTTCAGCCTCTAGATGTAAAACCATCAACTTTTAAATATAATTGCAATGACATTTTCAACATCTTTTATATTGTATTGCTTGAATGACATTTTTGACAAGCTAAGGAAATTATATATAGACATCTCCTTGTGATGCCATTTCTTTCTGATTACTTCTGCTGAAGAATGCCTTTTTAAACTAATTGTTATCAGAGTATTGTCATGTCAGCAGCAACTATACTTTGTCGTAATACATGTCAAGATGTTATCAAGGTAAATGTAATGACATATAATAATAATGTGTAGCATTAAACTTTACAGAAAGTTTCAGTTCTTGTAATATTTCCTGAGCATGGTTGACAATAGCTGTAATGACAAAGGAACAAGAGATGAAGTCTGTAAGGTAAAGAAAGTACCCTAGCTAAACTATCTTATGTGACAACACCCTGTGCAGTTTCCCAGAGTGGTACCTCCTGAACCCAAAGTTGGTCACCAAAGTAAAATAAATACATAAATAAATAGATAAAGACTACTTAGAGATTTTTTAGGAGAAAAAACATGTTTTGTAAAGCTGTAACTGCAGCAGTGGTACTTGCTACAACTGTAACAAGCAGCTTGGTATAGTAGTTACCACACACCGACCTTCACTGTGAACATGAATGCTGTATTGTAATTCATTTGTAAAGCTCCAATACCATTGCAACTTCATAAATAAATGCTGGTACTGCAGTTGAGCTCCATCATAATCTGTTATTTCATCTCCTCACAGCTTGCACCTAGGGCAGCCATCCTATTTGCCTTACGCTAGTTACTTGTCAGGAGACACCTGATAATCAATCTGTGCTGTTTTCCCTCTGACAACATGGTCTACTTTTTTAAGTACTTTTTTGACTCCCTCACAGCTAATCATCTGCTGCTCCCAGTGTCTCTCCTTGATTGACGGGTCTTATAGTCCATCCTACTTCTTCTATGTTTGCTCCAACAACACACTGCCACTTGCAAGGAGGATGATGTGTCATGGGGCAGTTTAGAGCTGCTGCTTAGAGAGTGTTTTTCCTATTTTTCCCAGCTCTTGTGCAAGCCTAGTAATATCCCAAGGTTATGGTATGCAATGAGCATGATCTTTTAACTGATCCTTGCTACCTTAAATGGCTGACTTCAGCAGGATGCCTGGTCACCATCAAGCAGCAATGGACAGTTGTCTCCATTGTCTATACCTGGGAAATCAGATCAGGTGAGTCCTGAGGATGTTTGCCCATCCTCCTCATATGTCATTCCTGTCAACTGTTCAGATTTTTGGTTCATGCTTTTGGTCTGTTCCTCATAAAATTATTTGCTTTCTGCCAAATCATTAAGGAATGGTGTCAGAAAATTATTGCAGCCGTTTGAGCTTCAGACTTCTTACCCTTCAGAAAAGTCATGCTACAGCAAAACCTGTTATTGTATCAGCTTCCTAAGTTTATAAGAGCAATATTTTAAAAATGTCCCATTTCTGGACATTTGTCATCCCCACCCATGTTTGTGGCTTTGACCGGATTTCTTATGTCAAGAGGATGAGATGTATGCTTTCTGTGGAGTCAAGTGACCAAGCCTCTGCTCATATTTGAGTTGTCTGTGTTGTACTCAGAGTCCCACCTCTTGTTACCATCAGTATATGTAGTGAATAGGGACTACATAAGGCTGAAATGCTTGATACATCCATTGCAAGAGCACTGAAGAAGCTTGCAATTGCAAAATTAAATCAAGTTAAAGTAAACTTCTGCAGTCTTACACAGTGAACAGACTTTTACTTATAGCTTATGCACATTGTAAACACTATAAATGCTAACCGCTACAATGAAACCATTATTTGTAGAAAATCAAAACACTTCTTAATGTTAAAGCCAGTAAGTTACGATAGACATATCAATATAACTTTGATTTTCTTTGCAGTTAATAAAAAGTAATGTAGTGCAGTGGATATACTAATTTCCAGAACTAGGGACTTGACAAGTCTTGGAGGCTTGATGGCTCCAATGCAACCAAACAAAATCCAACTTATTCTTCACAAAAATAAATACAATTTTGTTAAGATTCCAAAATGCTATACGATCAGCATATCAGTGAGTTCCTGCAGTCCTCATGCTCTGAGTCTAAACTGAAAACTAGCATTTTTCAGTGAATAATTTGCAGGTTAAATCCATAACGGTTTTAGTTATTTTTCTATATATTTTTATGTGAAAGTTAATGAAATACACATATGCAAACCCAAGAGATGATCTTTGTTTTATATGCTCAAAATAAGTACTGAAAAAATCATCAGCAGTACAGTAAAAACAGTATCTACTTACAAAGAATTTGCTAGCTGGAAATACTGTGTAACACTACCACCAGAATTCAATAAAGTCCATGTAGAGTCTGTGTAGAGCCTACATGGAATGTATCCATGTACACGGCCACAATTTGCCCTCGGCAGCGAGCCATGCATATTAATTGTGGTGTGCTCCTAAGGGAGGTCAGAACCAATGGCACAACCACATGCCTTTCAGACAATTATTGTTGACAGAAAGGTCTACAAGACATCTTATTTCACTAAGTTGGATTTATTTATTTTTTTTTTGTTTACCTTTAGGTGCTTGTTTGCGAGACGAGCCACATTATTTAGCTATGCTTAGCTCTGGGCAACCATATATCAGACATGTGCCAGACATCTAAAAATAGAAACTGGGTATGTTCAATTTCTATTTTTATTTTTTTTATTTTTATGTCCTTGTTTGTGCAATGCTCCACATTAAATAGCTATGCTTAGATCTTCACACTTATGCATTAGACATATGCTAGACAGCTAAAAATAGAAACTGGATACATTTAATTGTTGTAGTTATGTGGTGCTTAGCATTGCACAAACCCATGCAGTGAAGCTGAGCTATGCTTACAGGCACCTTCTCAGTATATCTAAAAATATGTGAGTTCCCTTCGCTAACCCAGTGGCTCGATAGGTTGAGCTATGACCCACAGTGTAGTAGGTCCAGCATTTGAGTCCTGAACAGTAATACATTTTACATATACTGCTGTGAAACTGAGTCAGGTGACTGAAACATTGGCTGACTTTAAATATAATAATTGTTAAATTTAGAAAAGGTGCACAATGTTAAGCATTGCTTAAACATGGTCAACAGTCTTTTCACATTTGCACATTGCTAAGCTTCACTTAAACATGGGTTGTGTGAGTTTGCATGACGCTAAGTGATGCAGCTTATTTTTGAAAGTTACAGTATGACGTGCAATGGTGGGAATGCAGCTTATTTAAAAGGCAATAGGCAGGAATTTCACATTATTCCTTGGAGCCTGACCTTGACTGTGGATATGGCTGCTATCTTGGGGGAGGTGTGAGCTTTAGGGCACAATGTTGGTGTGTGCAGGAGTTTAGAGTTTTCATTGAACTCCTGGTAGAGAGCTATGGATTCCGGCTGCTGCAGTTCAGGTGTCAGGGATCAGAGTGTAAGTCTGAGGCCTGTGATAGTTTGGCCAGGGACCTTACCAGTGCAACTGATATCCCCCACACTAGTGAGCAGTGTCAACACCATTATGATGACCTCTATTGAAGGAAGAGGGTAACCTCGATATCTGGATCCAAGATGCATGGGATGGGAATACCCCACAGATATGTAAGTATGTTTTCTAGTAATTTATAAATATACAAGCTGAATCTGTGCAAAACTGGTATGCATAACAGTTTCCTTCTCTTACCACAGCTGCAGAAGAGAGGGCTTGCAATGTTCAGTCCCATGCCTGGTGTTTGGCCAGGATGAAGCAAGCATGTGGTATGTAAGAAAATCAATAAAGTAATAAATTAATGAATAACTTAAAATAAAATAAAGTAAATACAGATATTGCAGTCTTAACAGTCATGTATGAAATACCTGGGACATCACAAACTTTTATTAATGTGTCAGTGCATATCTCAACTGGTAAAGCAAGTTAAAGCAAGAAAGCATGCAGTACTGTGTAGCATAGCTTCCAACCATTACCTAATGTTGTGGTATACCCAGATTAAGAGTCAATGTTGTGGTCTGCCCATTGTCTGAAATATGCTCTAGATTGCAGTCAATAAATGAATAGGGTAAATATGTAAGTTAACATACGTCCTAGACAGCTATCCATGACTGTAAATGGAACACTTGAAACAGCATGAATCAATAAAGTGTAAAAGGGGACAATGCTCTGATAATTTATTTTTTCAAATAAAATATTCGGTATTACTGTACTCACTGCTTGTGAGTTCTAATCCCATACCACTAGCCAACTGAGAAATTGTGCAGCATTCAATACTGTTTTAACATGTCATAAATAAAGCATAACCATGCTTACATGTGAAGTGCACACCCATAGACCCATACCATGACTGTCCAGCTGTCAAGTGTAATCAGTGTACATACATACCTCTCAGCTGTCATGATTTTTTGCAGAATGTACTGAATATTGCCTCATATGTCTGGTCTGTATTGTATATGATCTTGTTTTACTGTCCCACCTTTGCCACATTGCTGAGGATCAATGTCAGAAAAAATCTCAGCCCTCTGATTTGTGGCTATATGACATCACTCAAAGTTCAATTTAATGGCAAATCTGTTGTCAGAACACCTTGCTATTATTGTTAGAGCACACTATATAAGAATGCTCCCCATCATTGTGCCTTTGTACCACCATTATATATGGCTTGGCCCAAAATGTCCTGTGCTAAGAGGTTGAGAGGTATGTACATGGAACATCATATATACGATATAAGCAACATTGAATGATTGTTGGATGTAATACGATCTGTACTATAGTGTGTGTGTAAGGAACAGGGTAGTATTTCAAATAATAAACAGCATAGCAGTCAGTGGTCACACAAGTGAAATCTAACATATCTAGAAGTATGCAGTTGTAGTATGTTTAGTTATATTATCTGTGAAGTTACTAATGTTTTCTTTTTTCTCTCACCCCACCCCTTCTTTTTTTCTATTTATTTAATCAATATATTTACTATTATCTTTTGATAGTATCATATTATTTGTTATTACTGTTTATGCTGTCCTTATGTATAATTTAATATTGCTTTGCTGTTAAAAAAAACTTTCATTTACATTATTTATTGTTGTGTTCCTCACTATATTATTTTCAGTTTATTTCCATTACTAATTATTGTTATTTCTTCTGTTATTAATTACATTTGCTTTGGTTATGTTTATTTTTTCCTTTATCTTTATATTTTATTTACCACAGCAGAAGGTAGGCTCCCAGTGATCCAGCTACCTTGCTTCTCCCCTGAGGCGCTGGGCCCAGCACATCTGAGCGGCAGCCTGGTGGCACCCCCTCTGCTGCCCCAGCACTACCTGCTCTATCAGGTAGTTTCACCCCACAGGCTAGGGATGTTCACCCATCTGGGAGTGGAGTTGGAGGGGATGTGTTTGTTACCTGAGATCAACTGCCAGGCATGGTGCATAGGGTTGTGCTCCAAACTGTTGGTGCACACCTATGTTGGATGGAGAGCATGCTGTCAATCCTGGTGGTACATTCTTTCTCCAGGTGCTGGTGTTGACAACTGCCTTCCACAGGAGCAGTGAAGGTGCAGTGCTGACAGTCTGGGTGAGGACATGAGTTACATGGCTACCATGTCGGATAGCTATGGGATCAGGATCCCCCAAAACCCTCCCCAACCAAAGTGTTATCCCCCCTCTTGTGTCCCACAGCAACCCTGTCTGCTGTCTTGTCTGTCTGCAAATGCTTCCTCACCTTCCCAATTTACCTTATCCACACATACATATGTCCCTTCCCCAACATTTTCCTTAAAAAAAAACAGCTATCCCAAAAAAAAAAAAAAAAAAAATGATCTCATACATAACCTTCCATTTTGCACATGGGTCCTCTGGACACACTAACTTAGGTCCAATTGGCTTGATTATGCACTTATGATGTCATCACCGCTCTTTCTCTTGAAGTGACAGTCCAAATCCAGCTAAAAATCTTTGCAAGTGCAGTTATTACTGTTAAAGAAATGGATAGCTATGGTTCTTTCCTACACCCTTCCTGCCTTTCACTATATTTTTCCTTCTGCTTGTACCCCATTTCACCACTGTGCTATCTCCCCAATTTTCTTTTCTTTAAAGAATTATCGCATGATGCTGTGCTATGCTCAATGGTGGTGTATTACTTCATGCATTTGAAAGCATACTAATCACGTTCAAGAAGTACACCTACACCCTATTTCGAACCAGTACCATTTTACTTAAACAACAGTGCATCAACCCACCAAGCCACAGAGCTAGCTAATTAGCACCGCTGTTTTTAGCAAAACATAGTAATTGTTATTTTCTCATCATTAAGAGTGTTTACACAATGCTGCGCATTGTGCTGCATCGCACAGCAAAACTGCTAAAAGATTAATGGAAAAATATAAATTTAACTGGGACTCTGGTAGAGAAATGTATCACTATAATGTCATACACATATACACATACTAATGGATGTAAGTGAGGCAGGTCATTGTGTCTTTCGGCTTTTCCTGGTTAGGGGTCACCACAGCGGAACTCCAGTCCGCTAATGATTGGCAGTAGATTTTTATGTGCCGAGTTGCCAGCTCTGACACACGACTTTCAACAAAGGTACGCCCATTCACACATGTCTCCACACAGTAAATGCAATTATATCCATAACACGTAAAAATACACCCCCTGTAACAGTGATTCTATAGCTCAATCTGTTAAATGCTTTGAAAGCATTAATGTATGGTCCTGGGTTCAAATACAGCTGTGTCTAGCTTTTAAAATACATGTATGTGTACATCACTATTATAAATTGTAATATGTATGACTGTCTCATCACCTATTTATCCATCAAAAGCAGTGCAGATGGAATGTCTGCTTCTAAATAATGGAATTCAAAGGCCTACAGATTGGACCACATTTCAACTACTCCCATTACAACCTTAGAAAGTGCATAGAATGTCAGGTTACATCATAGCATGAATTCACAGAGGAATTTGAAGTATGTAATTTAAATGTGGCCCCCATTAATATCAGACTACAGTCCACAATGATTTGCTAGTGACATTACAGACAACGACAGCTGCACAAGTAACATATATGGTGGTCAGGTTAGAAGCATGGGTTGCAAGCACACACGTTCCAGATGACTATCATGACATAACACTTGAATTAGCAGTTGTATAACTAGTTGGCATAATGGTTGATGTACCCCTACCTTGTTCTAGGGCACACCAAACATGTTGCCTTTTACTCTGTTAAAGATACCTTTGGCTAATATACTTACCTTAAGCACATACCTGAACTTCCAGTGGGATGAGTTTCTTTAATCTGGCTCTGGCTGTTCATCAAGGCTGCCGGAGGTCCCACAGTTAGTCTTAAGTGTTGTCATTCTGCACAGTCTTCAGTCTGTCTGTCTACGCCTATTGCCAAAAGCAGCAGCAGCTTTAACCTGTACCACACACATCTGTATGTAAAAAGTAGCTGCTATAAGCATTCTCTCTGTGCTGATGCTGTATCTGTACCCCAATAATTTCCACCTCAACTATGAGAAAAGGGATGGATTCCACATTGAGGCCTTATATCTTGTCGAGTAGTTGCAAGGGATTGGCTGATTATACTGTAAATCATTGTAGGCTGCATGTAGCATTTCTGAAATACAGGTTGGTTTAGAGGCAATCACCTACTAATGAGAACCATCTTAAGAAGGCAAACTTCTAGCTAGGGTAAAAAGTGTGTATGAGAGTTAGTTCATATGGTTAACCCATTGACACATTACTTATATAGCAATATCTTTCAACAGAGGAGTATTGTACTCTATCAGGTAGGCAACCATTTGGTTTCCAACATGATGCATATGTTTGAGTATAATTTGGGAGAATGGATACAACAGTAAGCCTCTGTTAGAACTGTACTAATGACATGACATTGATCTCAAACTGTGTTACATGTACAAAGGATGTAGAGTACAACAAGGGTATAATGCTGTGGGATAACTAGGTACACAGGTCTCCTGGATACTTTCTTTGATAGCAGTTGTAATAGTACACTGCTATTTTGTTGGCACTGTTGTTTATACATATTATATGGTGGGGGGGTCCTGCTACTGGACACACTACAATGGAAGCCTGTGTTGAGTTTGTGATCATATATGAGTATCTGTCATGGCACAAACAGGAATAGGTCACTATCACTACTATTCTAGTTGCATGCTCACCCTTTGTATGTTTGGAACACTGTTGAATATGAGATATGTAATCAAGCAGTGAATACTAATAGCCTTCCTTTATTGCTGTACCTCTACATACAGTACTCCCAAATATGTGATCCTGATGTGTTTTAATTTATTTGTATTTCAGGAAATATCATGCATGCATGTCACAGGGCACCATTTACTGAGGCAGAAAACACCCTCATCAGTGAGGCTTTGCACCCACATTATCAACTCCTGCTGTCCAGAGGGAGGGCAAATAGGCCAGATTGTGCAGCCCTGTGGGATGAATGGTATACATTCATTTGACTGGCCAGTGGATGGTCAATCAGAATATGTTCAAAAGCAGTGTGGCAAAACTTCATAAATGAGAACAAAATTGTTGCGAATCGCAAAACATCCCCCCCCTTTTGACCCATGGCAGAGCTTGTTTAGGTGGTAGAGCAGTCGGAAATGTCACATTTGATGTTTTGTACTACATTCCAACCATTCGGCAAGGAGAAATTCGGTAATAACACTCGGTGTTATACCCGATCGAGCAATGTTAGCTCGCTCAAATGAATGTATTCTGGGATGAACTGGTGCATAACATCAGTACCATGGATCACTAGAATTGTACCTACAAGCAGGTGCAACACCATGCCATGGATATGAAAAAGTCAGTATAAAGATGTGTAGCTGAGGTGGCCAGATATCGTAAGGTTACTGCTGGTGGGCTTGCAACAAAACAACCTCTCTCAGTCACAGAAGAATTGCTGGCAAACCTTGCAACACAGGACAGCTCTGAGGCATCCATCAGCCAATATGCTGTGGACATGCGTAACACCCATTCCTCTTAAGAGAGCATTCAAGTATGCTTAGTTAGATCAGCATTGGAATACTGTTGCATTCAGCGTGTCAATGTGTATGTAGTTTTATATGGGTATCAAGTGTTTTATGTAGGGGTTAGCTACAATTTTAAGCTCATCTAGTGATTGCGACCCACATGTCTATTAAGATGGCAGCTACTGTAAGTGTGAGATATTTGGACATATTACCCCTTTTATATTGTAACATGGGGTGAAGTTGCTATTACCTTTCCTCAATTTTTTCAGGACCATCAGGAATTGGAAGATACTACATGCTACTGGTAAGCACAAAATCATTTTGTCAGAGCTGTAGATGTCGTTCAATATATTTGCTAAAGTGTCATCCCAGGCCTGCTGGCTGGATTGATGTACTATCTGCATGATTGCCAAATGGAGAGATATTTTTTGAATGTCCACAGTTTAGAATCGTACCTCTGCCTTGTAGGTGTGATCATAGTGATTGACTTGAGAGTATTGTTAGGACATTACAGCTTGCCATAACTGTCAACTGCACAGATTTTTGCAGAATGTCAACAGTGTACATAATTTATGTTTTCCTCATGAGATTCTTGTTTAATGAATAATTATTTCCAAAGAATTACAGATTGGTTTAGACTATAATGTCCTCATGTCCTACTGTGTGAGGTTGGGGTTATACAAGTCTGTAATAGTGACAGCAGTGTACATAGCTTAACATATATTGCACCATAGTGCTGCAGAGCATAGAAGTGCAGGCATTAATGTATTGCTTTTTCCTTTTTATCACAGGTGACCAGGGAGGTTGGTCTTTGTCCCCTTCACAACCTGATATCAGTGTCTCTCCAGACTCTGATGATGTTGGCCAAATTGAGGCACAGCTGGGTGTTGCAGAGGCTGAATCAGACACAGAGGTTCTCTAACCTCATCCATCCTTGTTATCACCATACACAGCCAGTATGTCTACACATACTTAGTACCCTTTGGCCACAGATACTGGACTGTTGGAGGGTGGGGACTTTGAACAGGTAAGTTTGGCTACTGTGGCTTCAATAACTGTTGACACTGGCCATAGCCAAACTTTTGGTGAAGTTCCACACAAGGAATTGATAGGGGTGCTCATAGCAGACTTGCTGTCCCTTCACCACCTGTTGGCGGTCTCATCACTTGTCACTAGGCATATGTTATGGCCATCTTGGAGAGAAAGAGGCATGTTCAGAAAGGTACTCCCAATGAATGCTCAGGGTTATGGATGCAGTACAGTCTGACATCCATGACTGCCTCCACCGTGTTGCTGATACCCTTGAATGGTTGACTAACACAGTGGAAAAAGGTAGGTCTGAGACAGATCACACACTATCTGTCTGGGATCGCATGTTGTCTGTGATGGAACATCTGATTGGAGTTGAGCATTGGCCTCATGGACACAGGTCAGCAACTACATCTCTTGAGAGTCAACGTGGCTGTGCACAATCATGCTCCTGTAGTGGCAGTATATCCAGCTCTCCAGAGGGGAGACTGCCATCCACACCAAGACATAGCAGACCATGGGCTCATGTTCTCGGGCATTCCCATAGAGGACATGTTCCCAGCAGAAAACAGTCACCCTCAGGTAGTAACACAGCATCTGACCTTGGGCTTGAAGATGGCAGTGCAATTTCTGGCAGATCCAGTTCTCATATTCGAGGGAGGAGACAATGAACTGTCAGTTTTACCATGCATGGCTCACAGCTGTACAATCATACAGACATGTAGGGATAGCACTGAGCTTGGCTGTGTTCATGCAGACACTCACACACCACTATCACATTGAGGGCACCTACAGACACACACTCCACATTTACATGGTTCAGCTTGCCTGCTTCCCTTACTGACTTACACACGCTTGCCAACCTATTGGGACAGTCTAGGCCTCCTGCACCTTTCTCAATAATGCATCTGATGCACATGGTGACTAGGTAAATTAATATGAATTCATTTCATCAGTTGTTGCTGTAGACATGCTACTTGTACTGGTCATTTACAGATATTGTACTTTGCCATTTATAATGTGTATAGCATAATTGATGTACATTACAACTGATGCTGTTGTAAGAGCTGTGGAGTCACACAATGAAATGTATCTCATGAAACTGTTAATTTTTCACTTTCAAGATTGTGTTGGATACATTAATGGGTACAAATCTTCAGTCAACCCATCAATGTCAGAGCATAGGATTGAATCTCGGCACAGGAGAGAAATGTCATCAGAAAGGTAATACAGTATAGGTTCATGGTTTCATAGGTTCATAGGTGTTTACTAAGCTAACAAACACTAGGGCTTCTCTAAGTATAGCCATACATCCCAAACCTCTGATAAGGTCTGATATCCTTACTAAGTGTAATCAGGGTTTTGGGAGATGAAACGTTTACAAGCAGCAGCCTGAAAGATGAACCATTTACAGTTTCCCTGTGTCCACTAGAGACATAAGTCCCAAACCAGGGATGATTGTCCTGTTACCCATCCAGTTGTATAATTTGCACTTGATTTGAGTTAGGATGGAACTCTGCTTCATATGGATGAACAGCCTGTTCCATATAAGGTGTAGTCTCTGGAATATGCACCTGTTTCTCTAGCACATCCGATTTATAGCATGGGAAAGCTGTAGGTTTGCAGAACAGGTAATTCTGGTGCTAGTTGTTTCATGGATATGCAGGAGGTCTACAGTGGGGGTCTGACAATGCCCTATATGGCAGGCATACATCTCACCTTCAAAGGCTGTAGGACACAGAATACAGGGATAGGGCCTTGACACAGTCTGCATAGGACATTTTACATATGCTCTGTATTGGTTTAGTGAGGAACCTCTGTTGACATTCCTATTGTCACATATGCCAGATTAGGTACATACCAAAGGAGACATTGCACTCAATGATAGGTCTGATGATTGTTTAATACAGTGGAACAATGACTTACTTGGACTTACATGCCATACCTTTGTTTATAAGTTGCGCAACATAGAAAAATTTCCCCAATACTGTAGACACCTGACAGTCAAAAGCTAGATAATTATCTATGCGTGTCCCTAAGTCCCTGATTATTGGGTCAGCTGTTAGAGGCGTGCTGTCAATATGACAGTTACCAGGGGTGGATGACTTCCCAAAGCACAGTATTGTGCATTTTTTTGGCATTTAGTGTTACTCCATGGCTCTGACACCAGTTGCTTGTCTGTGTCAGCCCCTCCTGCAGAACATATGTGTCAGTGTGGGGTTCAATGACAGCTCCTAATTTGCAATCATCTGCAAATTTAGTCAGCCAGAGACCACTGACAGTGGCCTTGTCTTCAGTCAAGTCAATGCCTAAAATGAGTGGTGCAAGGAATGATTTGTGAGGGAGTCCTCTTGAGACTGGCCTGTTTGTAGAGGTGGACTCCCCAATGTTAACTTTCTGGGACCTAACTGTGAGCCACTTGGCTGTCCCCAGGTTGACATACTAGTTTGTACCCAACATCTTGAGTTTTTCGACAATGCCTGATGGTGATATAATGTCACATGACTTGTCACACCATGGTAGGCAGTGTGAACCATTTTTACCTCATCCATTGCTTTGGTTACCTTCTCAAATGGGTCCACTGGGTTGGGTAGGCATGATCTGCCCTTGATGAAACCAAACTGGGTTTGGTCCAGTGTCTGGAAGTGTATTACATCTCTATTGATCATTTCTATTAAATATTCTTTTCATGGCTTTACATATCAGACTAGTGAGTAGTCACCAGGGTCTGTAGATGGCCCACCTTTGTGCAGAGGGATGACTGGTGCTGTTCGCCTTTAATTAGGCACAAAGCCTGTTTGGTGGCTACAGTGAAATAGTAATTCTAGAGGCCCTGAAAGGTCATGTTTCATGCTATTTATAAGGCATGTTGGGATACTGTCTGGACCCATTGATGCAGTGTACTTGTTCTTAGAAAAAGCATTAAGAACCTGTGCCCTAGTGATAGTAGGGGTACTTATATTTGATTGTGTTTCCTGAGAAAAGGTTGAGGGGGAGAGAGTGGTAAAGTTGTGGCTCAATTTATCAGCCATGAGGTTCGCTCTATTTTCTGCCTCATTACAGGTGGTTCTAGATGTGCACACAATTGTGTCTTGCCTTTGAAGTTGTCCTTGGCCTGGGAGCCCAAACTTACCTCAAATCTGGCTTTGGTAGACTTCATTTGTCCTCTAATTTTTTTTTTCCTTTGATGAGAGTGCTTTTTATCCTGCTGTGTATTGAACCTCCTAAGTTTTGCCATGGGTTTCTTCCTTCTGTTATGCAGCTTATTGATCTGTGATTCTACCAGGGTGGCTTGATTCTGAGTTAGTTCTGTACTTCTCCCTGGTAAGTATGGCTGCCTCTATGCAGCTATTAAAATGCTCGCACAGGGTTTCTGTGAACACTTCTACATAGGCTGCAGGGTTGTCAATGTTTATGAGGGCTTGAGACTTGCCAGTTTATCTCTAGTAGCTTGTGGTTATCCTTAGACTAGTTCCTGAATATTCCATGTCTAGCTGGGGGTGTCCATGCTTTATTTTTACTTAAAAGGAGACCAATTTGTGTTTGGACCTTGCCAGGGAAGGCATTACAGTATGGTTGTGCATGACTCTCCCATATTGGCGAAGACCAGATACAGTATGGTGGCACTCCTGGTTGGTGTATTGGCTATCTGGTCCAGGGAGTTTGTGTTCATAAAAGCCAGGAATCTCTTTGCTTGCATGCTTGTTGTCATATAGGATTTCCAGGTAATAGTGGGGTAATGAAAGTCACCCATGAATATTGCATTGGGTTGGATGGTTAGTGTTTCTGTTGAGTTTACATACATGGTATGGGTGTCCTTGGTCATAGAGGGTGCCTATAGCTTGCATGGAAGTAGTATTGGATTTTGCCTGTTGTGAATTGAACCTGGAGCAGCTCAAGTGTATTGTCCTGTTTGACCAGCCTTGAAGTATCTTTTGTTTTGATGTACCTAGAGATACCTCCACCTTTAGTCCCTGCCTGTGAAGTAGCTGATCTAAATATGTGAAAGGCATAATAACCTTGCACTGTTGGTGTGCTCTTCATGGCTTTAATTCATGTGTCAGTGACTGCACAGACGTCTTTCCAGAGCTCAAATAAGTATCTCTAAGTATAGTCTAAGGAGATATGTCACAGGTCATGTATTCTGACATGGACAATGACTGAGTCATATCATAAGAAGTTACTAGGCTAATGGTCCTAGGGCCCTTGCAAGCCAAGCCAAGTTCTACCCTTATTTCTACAATCAGCACCAATTGCTCCAGTCCAAAAGGGACATAGGTGGAACCCCCAGGGTGAGTTTACAGTTACACATCCAATCATCCCCATTGCATTTGCAGAGGGTCAATGAGGTGCTCTTTTTGACATGAAGGAGGAGTCCATTCCAAAGGTGTAGTAACCTCTGAGAGACAAATCTGACCCTGCAGCATGTTCTATTACTGTCACATACCAGGTTAAGGTCTTTAGAGGGAGTAACTTGTGTACCATTTTATTTGTAGATATGCAGCATTTCCCATAAAGCATGGTGAAAGATTGCCTTATATGCCAGGCATAGATTGCCTCTAAGTAATCTATATGAAACAGAGTAAAGTGACAGTGATTTAAGATGATCCTTATAGGACAGATGCTGAAGAATTTGAATTATCCTTGTGAGGAACCTTTGTGGTCTCTCCAATTGCTGCAGGTGCTTGGAAAGGTGAATACCAAAAGAGCCATTGTATTCCATTATTGGCCTGATGAGGGAAGAGTACAGAGAGGTTATAACTTCTTTCATTTTCTGGATGCAATGATCCTACTTATGAGATGAGCAATATATAATGCCTTTCTTACCACTGTGGAGACATGGTGATCAAAGGCAAGGTTACTATCAAACTGTGTGCCCAGGTCTCTCACCAGTGAGTGCATAGTTAGGGTTTTGTTATTGATGTGGTTGTTAGCAGGAACATTGCACATACTGACAGGGATGATAATACATTTTTTTGCATTGAGGTTAAGGCCATGACTTTGGCATCAATCATTTATGTGTGTGAGAACCTCTTGCAGGATGTTGACATAATTTGTAGATTCTATGACTGCTCCCAGTTTGCAGTCATTAGCAAACTTTGTCAGCCACAGACCTTTAGTTTTAGCTTGTACTTTAGAGAACTAGGTTCTAAACAGTAAAGTTGCCAGGACAGATCCCTGTGGAACACCACTGATTACAGTTCTGCTGTTGGAGGTGGATTCCCCTATTTTGACTATATGGGATCTATTAATGAGACAGTTAGTGACCCATCTAACGATATAAGGGTTGATACCTAGCTGGGTGAGTTTGTCAATGATGTGAGTGGGAGATAGTGTCAAATGCCTTGGCTAAGTCTAGGTAGGCTGTATGCATAGATTTGTCCTTGTCCAGGACCTTGATGACTGTCTCAAAGAAGTCCACAATGTTTCACAGGCATTATCTCCCTTTGACAAATCCAAACTGAGTAGATGCACGTTTTTGGAGTTTACCTATATCTTTGTTGATAAGGTCCATGATGACTCGCTTCATGGCCTTACAGATAAGGCTGGTTAGGCTTATAATTCTATAGTTCCTGGGGACAGCGGAAGCACCACCTTTGTGCAAGTTAATAATGGTGACTATTTTCCATTCATCTCAGATGAAGCCAATGCTTAGACTATGACTGAAAAGCGTACCCAATGGTGTTGCTAATTCTTGTCGGAGCCCATAAGGATGCAGCCTGGGATGTTATCAGGTCCCATACATGCTGTGTTTTTGGCCTCAGAGAGGGAGTTTACAACTTGGTCTTTAGACATACAAGGTAGGGGACTCATGGTAGGGATGTCATGGGGTATGTGTGGTGAGGACAGGGGAGTGAAGTTTTCACAGAACCTGTCAGCTAATAGGTTAGCTATGTCTACAGGCTCAGCATATGTGATATCATTAACTACCACTTTGGTACAAATCTGGACCTGTCCTTTTAGATAACAAATGCCTTATGGTTGTCCTTAGTTGAGGAATCTAACTTGGATTCATAGTTTGCCTTTGAGGACCTCACAAGAAGTCTTATTTGCTTGTTTAAGCTGAGGAGGGAGTGTTTCCAGTTTAGGGGTCACTTCCTCTTACTCTTAGACAGCAATTTCTTCCTCTTATTGAAAAGTGTGTTAATGGTAGTTGTCCACCAGGCAAGTTTGCTCTTCCTTGTGGAGCTTGTGTTGGTCATATCAGGTATGGCTGAGTTAATGCAGTTAAACAGGTGTTTGTATAAAGCATTGGTGTAGAACTTGGCATAGTTGCCAGTTTCATCTGATGAGGAGGTGCAGTATAGCTATTATACCATAATGTAACAGGTAATAATGTGCTTTGGACAACTGTTTTAGTTTCCTTGCTGTTGGGGGTGGTGTGATAGTTACTTCGAATGAGACTGATTTGTGGTCAGATATCACTAGGGAAGACCTCACAGTGGGGGTGCTTTGATGACCCCTCCCATATTGTTAAGCACCACATCCAGGATGTTGGCATCCATTGTGTGGGTGTCAACCAGCATGTCCAATAGACTGGAGTTAATTAAGTTGAGGAACCTTTGGGAAAGAGAGTGATAGCACGAGTAATTTACCCGGTCAATTGATGGTTAGTTAAAGTTACCCAAAACCATGGTGTTCAGATGTATCTTGATAGACTCAAGTAGATCCAAATAGGCAGAGTTGGTGTCCTGATTCACAGATGGGGTCCTGTAGCTGGCAATGAGTTGAATAGGTATCCTACCAACAGTTAATTGCATCTGAAGTATCTCCAGGGAATCCTACTGTTTAATCAATAAGGAGGTGTATTTATCTATAATGAATATCGATACACTGCCTCCTTTAGTTTTCATGCCTTCAGTTTGTGGTCTGAATGTGTGGAAGGAGGTGTATCCCAATATGGTTGGGGTGCTCTCCACAGCCGTGAACCAGGTCTCCAGGACTACACAAGCGTGCAAGTCTTCCAAGGTGAAGACTGCTTCCATTGAGGGCAGTTTCATGTTAAGACACATAGTGTTTAGTTGCATAACCTTGAGGTTGTTTTTATATGTAGTTTTCATGCCTGAAATTGTATCCTTTAGATACTACCTAAAAAGGGCACTATGGGGGAGGCAAGAGCCTTGGCCAGTAGCCAAAATCCCAGGGCTGACAGATGAAGACCATCTCTGGTAAAGCATCGAGGTCTGTTGATCATGTCATCCCAGGTTGACAGATAATGTACCCCCTTAGAATGACATTAGAAACTAAGGTAATTATTGAGGTCAATCATTTTCTGTTTGTATTGAGGCATCATCCTTGGTAAAGGTAAAATGCTGCTTAAGGCTAGGGACATACCTGCCTGAGACACATAGGCTGAGAGATCAGTCATGTCTCTCTTCATATAGTTCAGAGAGGTGCATCTCAAGTCATTCTCACCAACATAGACTATGACAGAGTCACAACAGTACCTGTTTTTGAGATATGTGAGTGCATGTTTGATATGATAGATCCTGGCACCTGAAAAACAGCTGACCGTGACTTTATTCTTATCAAGCCTGATGAGAGGGGCATCTGTGTGTCTCACAATGGAATTGTCTATGACTAATTTGCTTCTTTTAGTACTTTGCCTTAAGGGCTTGACAGGTGAGTGTTGTGTTCTGCAGTGGACGTATTATGTGTAGCATGCTTATGTATGTGTTTGTGACGTCACTGGTGTTTATGCTACTACCTAATGTGCTTACACTCCTTACCTGCACACTTCTTGCACACCTTACATCATAATACAAAACGCCACTGTCAGCAGTCAGGAAATCTCAAAAAGGTTTTCTTGTGTAGTCGAACACAAATAGCAGCAACCAAAGAATTCAGCAATAACATCCACTTTAATAGTAAAACTGGAAAACCATCGGAAGATGCTGGTACCGTAGTGTTATCCCATGCCCCCATGCATGATTGATCCTGTCTCTGTCTCTTTAAGAAATTTCCATATTCTTAAGCCTTTCTGCACTTGGTTTAGTTCCAATGAACGTTTTAAGTAAAGATTGTCAGCTTGCAGTACCAGCATCTTCGGGATCCATTGGTCAGGAGATGACACCCCCTACCTTTACATTTACATTGTAGGGGTTCCCTGTTTGTGGAGTTTTTTTCTGTAAAGTTCAAATGAAACAAGTGTTGATTCTGATGAAATCCCCAGTCAGGGGATGAAAGCGCTCAATCTGATGGTTTTCCAGTTTTACTATTAAAGTGGATTTTATTGCTGAATTCTTTGGTTGCTGCTATTTGTGTTCGACTATACAAGAAAACCTTTTTGAGATTTCCTGACTGATGACAGTGTGCGTTTTGTATTAGTGGTTTTGGTTAACACTGGTCACTCCATTTTGTACATTTATTTAGACACCTTACATCCTACCAGGACTCCATAATAGACACTCCCAACCACTATCACTGCACCCTTACTCTCACTTCTTTCCATCACCCACCTACAAATTACACTAGTCAGACCATCACAATCTCCATCCTGATATACCAACCATACTACCAATCACCTGTTATGTTCAAACAAAAAACATCCCTAAAATATAACAGCTTAATTACTAGATGTGTAAAACTTATGTTTAATTCCCTATCTAAATTACCCTTCAGTGGTCATATCCACCCTAACTCTGGTCCTACCATAAATTACTCCTCACCTAAAAAATTGCCTAATATCTGCTCCTTCTCGCAACTAACATCAAACAGAAAGCTATCTAACCTCCTATTCATGTATCTAAATATCAGAAGTATAACTAATAAAACCCATGACCTAAACACCAACATAGCTTTATACTATCCTGATATTCTCATCGTGACCAAAACCTGGCTCAAACCTCACATAAAAAGTGATGAATTACTCCCAACAGGTTACAACATTCTTCAAGTAGATAGGCTATGTATGAAAGGGGGTGGTGTGGCTCTAATATTTAAACACCACCTCAACATCCAGATCCTTAACACATATGCCCCCCACATTGGAAATAAAGAAATACTATATGCCAACCACAAACTAAACCCAAATAAAACAATCAACATCATAGGATGCTACTTTCCACATGGCCAAAACATCCCACCCCTGGAAAATCTCCTGAAATGAGTTAACCATTCCCTACCCAAAGAAACCATAATCCTAGGTGATTTTAATATCAACTGGCTATCTTGTAGTAATGATCATCCATCCCACCACCTAAATCTTCATGGTTTCTCCCAACTAATACAGTCACCTACCCGGATAAATAAAAACTCTGACAAGCAGACTACTCTCGACTGGATATTAGTCAATAAAGACCTTCGCTCATGCTTAGCTGGCTGTCTATCAGACAGCCTCACTGACCACACCCCAACATTCCTTCTTAGACCCCACTTAAATTGTGCTAAAACCATCATATATAGGCAAATCCGAAATAGGGTAAACTTTAACCCTCTCTCCTTTGTCTCATCCCTTCAAAAATGGAACTGGGCACCACTAAAGTCCCTCAGTCTGGATAAAACCATCCACTTCTTCAATAGCACCTTCCTAAACATCCTAAACACACATGCCCCCATAAGAAATGCCAGAGTCAAAACTCTCCTTGGCTACAAAAAAGCACCGGGACACTAATGAAAACCAGAGATAAGGACAGGGAGCACTGGCGCTTAGCAAAAAAACCCTCCTCTAGACAATCATTCCTAGAGTTGTGCAATAAGGTCAAAAAGCAAATAAAAGAAGATAAAACCCAATATTATCGGTCTGTCCTAAACTCCTCCCATCACAACCCTAAGCAGTTCTGGTCCACAATAAACTCCATTCTCCACCCAGGTAAATTAGGCACAGCAGTATTGCTGACTCATTCAATAAACACTTTACTGAAACTATTCTGTCTTTGACTAAACAACACAACTGTCTCCCCACCCTCCCCACATCAAAACCAAATACTCTGTCCACATTTTTTTTCATCAGTACCTACATCCTGTATAAAAAAAAAAAACTTCTATTGAAACTTAAGCCTACAAAACTTGCAGCTGACAATCTCCCCTTTGAATACCTAAAAATAGCAGTAGAAGCCCTAGCTTATCCAGTCTCTATCTTAATTAATCATTCCTTATCAGAAAGCTATGTTCTCACACTGTGGAAAATATTCCACATCATTCTCCTCCACTGAACTTTCCAATTTCCACCACATAGCCATCATTTCTCCACTTTCCAAGATACTTGAGAAATGCATCCATTCTCAAGTCTTAGACTACCTCTTAGCTAATAACCTCCGCTCTAGAACCCATCATGGCTTCAGGCCATACCACAGCACTACTATCACCTTGATCTCTTTCACTAACACTATCCTTCATCATAAAAATAATGGTCTGTTCTCCTCTGTTATATTTTTGGATCTATCCAAGGCTTTTGACATGGGCTTGCACAGACTGCTAATCTCTGTTCTCACTAACCTATACTTTTCCCAGTCAGCTACTGATTGGCTTCACAGCTGTCTAACTGGCTGCCAACAATCAGTTGTCTGCCATAATGACATATCTCCTTGGTTTCCTCTAACTCTTGGTGTTTCCCAAGGATCCATCCTTGGTCCCCTACTATTCTCACTCTTCACTAATGATCTATTCACAGCCACAAAACTTGCTTCTGTTATACAGTATGCAGATGACTCCACCCTCATCTTCTCAGCCCCAACAATACCTGAGCTTCACAAGATCACACAGGAAGCCTTTTCATCTGTAGAAAGCTGGCTATCTAATGCCCATTTATTACTCAACCCGAGCAAGACTAAACTCCTTATCTTCCAACCCACTAAATCTAACCAAATTATCCCCACTTTAATATTCTAGCCAAAGACAATACCATCAACTACCCCAACAGAACACGCCAAACTACTTGGTGTTGAGATTGATAACAATCTCAGATTTGACACTCACATTTCTCTTACCTTAAAAAAGGTTCACAAAAAACTAGGTGCATTGTACAGAAACAAACAATTCCTCACCAAGACAGATAGAATTTCTACTGCCAATTCCCACCTAATCTCCACTTTACTCTATGCCTCTCCTATATTTATCTATCTTAGGTAAACAGACCTAAACAAGCTCGAGGCTTGCTACAATAAAATTGCTAAGTTTGCCACTGGTGCATCTTATCGCAGCCACCACTGTATCTCACTTAGAGAACTTGACTGGCTTGAACTCCCTCAACTTCTTCATCTGAATCAACACTCTCTCACCCAAAAGTTGGTAAACTAGCCTCTTAAAGTCTCATCCCTTCAAAACCTGCTCCAGCCCTACTGCTCCACAAGACTGCTATGCTCCAGCCGCAAAAATCTCCTTCTAATGACCAAACACAAAAACTCAGCGGGAGAACCACTATTCTCCTGCATCATATCCAGATTATGGAACAACCCCCTTCTATAACCACACTACCTTCTTGCAATCCCTTCAAGACTGCACTAAAACCTCACTTAAAAAAGTCTCTGGTTATCCCCATGCACCAATCCTGAATAGTAACCCTCCTTTTAACCTCCCCTTCCTCTGCCTCCCAGCCACCCTGCCTCACACCATCTGATCATTGCATTCCTTCCTCTGCAGGCTCTGGCTCACCCTTTACCCTCCCCTTCCCTCCTCACTCAATCTCTCAGACCTGTTATAACATGCTTAACTACCTCACTTCATCTCAACTCAAAATTCATATCCAACTGACTTACACCTAGCTTCCTCCCACTACCAAATGTACTACTCACTCAGTCTCCTCTCTGACTCCTCTATCTTCCCCTTCCATTCTTAGCCCTTCTAGCTTGTTCCACCTTCACGTGGAGCATCTGCCTTATATCTGCATGTGTTTAGTGCAATATTTATATATAAGATTTAGGTTTATGAGTTTAGAACAATATCCGTTTGAGCTTAGTACGATCTGTATATACATCTTACCTTTATTCCTAGCCTCTAGCTAGATATTGGTGTATCTGTTCATTACTATGTTTCATATTGTATGTATATCTAACGTTTGCCACAGTATGTATTATTTGCTATTGTATGTATATTCAATTGTTCTTTGTGTACTCTGCTGCTCATTTATTGTTCTGTGGAGCTTTTCTCCCCAGGCCACCACTGAAAAAGCATCTGTGTCCAGTTGGAATTTCCTGGTAAACAAATGTGAATAAATAAATATACAAAATGCATGTTTCTGGTGAGGACCTCCACATGTGTAAGTATGTGTGATGTGGGTTTGGGTGAAGTTGGAGATGAGGGGTGCATGGTGACAACCTGCTCATTGTCATGTATGACTGGGGGGTGAGACAGCATGTATTCCAAGCTGTTAATATAGTTGCATCTCTGAGATGTTGAGTTTGTGTTACTTGCGGTCAAATGACATGAGGGCATGCATAATGTGGTGGATCCTAGCCCCTGATAAACAACTGACTGTGCCTTTCTCTTTACTCAGCTTGGTGAGAGGGACATCAGTGTGTCTGACAATGGAGTCTACAATGAACAGAATGTTGGACTGTGTGTTGGCTTGCCTTATGGACTTATAGGTTGAGCCTCCATGAGATGTAGCTCTATGTGTTAATATGTATGTTGTTTTTACAGAGTGCATTTGGGGCTGCTGAGGGTATTTGTTAGCTGCACTTTGTCTGTGAGGTATTTGTGAGTTATGAAGGTAAAAGTTTAGTGCCTTAGCATATGTCTGCTTTGAATTGTGTGTGATATGTGCAGTGTGTATTACTGACTATCTTATTGACATTAGGAGTACTGTCATGTGAGAGCTCTGCCTACAGTGACATTGTGTGAATGCATCTCTCACATACCATATCAGTTTGAGCTGGATGTTGGTAAACATGAGGAGATTTCTACATTGCCTCAGGATGTCCATATCCACCAAGGTGTTAATAGTCACAGTGGGAAAGTTCATATCCATGGAAACAGACCATTTTTTATTGATTAAACAGTTGTATTGAGAATATCAATCAACAGTTATATTGAGAATATCAATCAATGCCATAAGTATCTGTTTTGCAACTATGGGGACAGTGCTTGACAATGCATGCTAGTTGTCCTGTGGGCAACTTGGTATTGGAGTAAATTCCTTCATGCTTTCCCAGGAGAAATGTCACTCCAGGTGTCTTAGTCTGTACAGAGCAATGCCAAACCTGGAGGCAAAACTGATATGTATACCGTGAAAAGTTAAGGATGGAGTATTTAGGCAGTTATTCTGAAGTTAGAAACAAATCAAGCAGTGCTTCCTGAAAACAAAGAATTACCTTATGAAGAATGCCGAAAAAGAGTAGAGTAGCATGAATTGTTACAACCTGGCTACTACTACTACTGCTGGTCTCACCACGGCCACACTCTGCTGGGATACAATGCTCCTTTTCTTTTCCTTTCACCAGAAGCAAAACATTATCAACAGTCCCAAGATAAGAAGCAGGTGACAGCCCATTTGTTGATCCACACACTTGTCCCAGGTGACCGAAGGGCCTGCAGGCTTGTTGTAGCCTTTTCCATGTAGATGCCTTGAGTAGCAACCAGACCAATTGGTTCCATTTTGTATGTATTATGCCTCGGGTTCTGAGGTTTCTAGGATTTGACTAGGGTACTGACTGATGATGATTAGGAACATAGTTGCTACATCACAATATAATGTTAAATGTCAGGTTACATAGATGTCCAAGGTTGGTATAGCAAGGTCCACAGCAGCAATGATCCATGTTAGGTAACAGTTTTACAGCACTTCATGCAGCCTGCCTTTCAACAGTGTAATGGAGGTGATCTGTGTGACATGGGCGTGAGGTGTACTGCAGTGGAGTGGCCATGTTTGCGAGATGTTCCTCTCCCTCCAGCATGTCCTAGGTATGTCATACTGTACATTTAGGCTCCTGGAACACAAAACTGTAGTCTCACATTGTTTCACACAACATCCATTTGCTATCTGGTTGTTTGACAGGCATTCTCCATACTTAATATTTTTTTCTACACATTTATTATTTTTTCATCAATTGTTAATACTGGTACAATAATGCTGATTAATATATTTCTGTTTATACCACTCTGATTGAATTCATCTGGCAACCAACTCAATTCCTGTTTTTATGTATATATTCTGTATATATTACTGTAATCAAAGCAACTAGATTCCTTCTTTTATGTATATATTCTGTATATATCACTTTAATTACTATGTGCAACACTGTTTCTACTTCTGTACCAATTAATGTTTAATTTTTTTTCTAGTATCTATGTTCTTGTTGGAGATTTTCTCCCTGGGCCTCCACTGAAAATGGGCTCTTTTAGGCCCAGTGGACTCTCCCAGTAATCAAATGCTATAAAATAAATTAAAATAAATATTGTAGCCTTTTAAAGCAAACGTACTTACTGCAAAGTTGAACAAATTGTATGTGCATGGTCAGGCATTCACATCTTCATTGCAAAGAGTGCCTATTGTGATGTATACACAAGCAACAATCTATTCCCAATGACATTAGTAGTGTCTGCTGAAGAGATGTGGACAGTGACCTCAACTCTCTAATCCTAGTCCACACAAACACAAAGTGCGAGAGATGCAAGTAAATTAAGAACATTGCATTCATGCTCTTTCACACACCAGTCACTGCATATGACCATGAGCGGGTTGCCAGCATGCACACCTCACCTCCTATGCCACCCAAACCCACATCACACATACCTACATATGCGGAGTTCATTAGCAGAAACATACCTAAAAACCAGATACCTCCAAAACACAAGCATAAGCACATGCTACACATAATACTTCCTCTGCAGAACACAATACACATAATAGTTCACTCACCAGTGTCCCCCCAGTCAACAGCTCTATCCCAATGTAGTGTAATTAGCTCATTCTACCTAGTACAGAGAGAACATTTGAGTAGGCCAACCCACTTAGGCCCTTAACCTTGAATTATCTTCTGTTTCTCCTTTCTCCCTTTCCACTTTACTTTGTGTTCTGACTGTGTGTGTTTCTCAGCTAATAAGTATATTTTTTGACACGTTTTAACTGTTCAGGGTTGAATTAAACAATAATTGAATTCATTTCAGAATACAGTTTGAATAAATTGCTGTAATATTGCTACACACTCAAGTGTGCTAGCTTGCAATGCACTTGAATTGTTTTAGTGCTGTTTTAGCTGCTTTTCTGAAACAAAACAAAAACAAAACAAAAACAAATAAATAAATAGATAAAAAAATAAAAAAATAAATAAATGTTCCTGCCTTTCCTGTAAATAGTCTAGTCCAGTTACAAATTAGCTGTATTGGGGACTGTTTGTAAGCTTCTGAGCCCCCTCCCCCAAGCCTTTCTGTGTTGGATGGAAGCCTTCTAGCTTATCAGTTGGAGTGGTAAGCACTAGATAGCCTACATACCGCAAGAGTAGTTTCTGGCCCAGAAATTGTAGTTTATTGACCATTTGGGAAGTTTTTCCATTTCTTTTAACTTTCTGGTCTAAAAGCCTGCATTTGCACTTGTTTTCTGCCTTTCCTGTAGCTAGTCTAGTCCAGATACAGTTTTGCTTTCTCCAGGACTGTTTGTAAGCTTTTGAGCCCCCCCAAACCTTTCTATGTTGAGGGAAGCCTTCTAGCTTATCAGTGGGAGTGGTAAGCACTAGGTAGCCTATCTACCACAAGAGGAGTGGCTTCTGGCCCAGAAATTGTAGTTTATAGGCCGTTTGAGCACTTTTTCCATCTCCTTCAACTTTCTGGTTTAAAAGCCCACATTTGCGCTTGTTTTCCACCTTTTCTATAACTAGTCTAGTCCAGATACAGATTTGCTGTATCCAGGACTGTTTGTAAACTTCTGAGTCCCCCAAGCCTCTCTCTGTTGGAGGGAAGCCTTCTAGCTTGCCGGTGGGAGTGATAAGCATTAAGTAGCCTATCTACCACAAGAGGAGCAGTTTCTGGCCCAGAAATTGTACTTTATTGGCCATTTGGGCAATTTCTTCCATCTCCTTCAACTTTCAGGTCTAAAAGCTCGCATTTGCACTTTTCCCGCCTTTCCTGTAACTAGTCTAGTCCAGATACAGATTTGCTGTATCCAGGACTGTATGTAAGCTTCTGAGACCCCCCAAGCATTTCTGTGTTGAGGGAAGCCTTCTAGCTTATCAGTGGGAGTGGTAAGCACTAGGTAGCCTATCTACCACAAGAGGAGTGGTTTCTGGCCCAGAATTTGTAGTTTATTGGCCGTTTGGGAATTTTTCCATCTCTTTCAACTTTCTGGTTTTAAAGCCCGCATTACATTTGTTTCCTGCCTTTCCTGTAACTAATCTAGTCCAGATACAGATTTGCTGTAGCCAGGACTGTTTGTAAGCTTCTGAGAGGTGCCAAAGTCTGCTCTTCAAATTTTCTCTTAGATCTGCTCGTTCTCTTCTCTCCTGCACTTTTACTAGCTTATTAGTCTAGCACTTTACCATTCCAGACTTCTTGTAGCAATTATTGAAGCACACAAAAGTGCTACCAACACTAAATGTTCTACAAGGAAACAGCTCCAGTACTTATGATTAATGTCTCCCCTCCAGGCATATCTAAAGGTCAGTTTCCTGTGCTTTCTCCTGTTAACCTGCTGAACTTGGGCATCCTGAGGCAATTTAGCAACTGCCTCAAGTACTCCGACAACCCTATCCTCTTACCTCCCAAAACTCAGACTTGCGAGAGATGCACTTATATATCCAAATTGGAAGCCATACACTCTACAGCCAAGACCGGACTAGCTGGTCAAGAGGAGAAGGTCAACACTTGTACCACAACACACCACATGGAACACATAGCCCTCCAGAACACACACCAGCACTGCCTTCACATAAAAACACAAACCACACACCCACCTTCATGGAGGCTCTCAATAAAAATCTATCCAAACAGCAGAGACCTCCAAGGCAGAAACATACTCGACCACCACAACGCAACACTAATCATGAGACACATAACTCTCCTAAACAAAGTGCCACTCAACCAAAGCCCCTAAGACAAAACAGCATGCCCAGCACACTAGTCATAGGTGACTCGATAGTGAGGCACATTGATGTCCAACTCACTAGGTTAAATAAGGAGAAAGTAACAGTCAGCTGCCTGTCAGATGCCAGGATCTGCCATATAAGACATGCACTTAGGTCCCTCAACAACAGGTGCAAATATAACTCCGTCATTGTACATGTGGGTGTGAATGACCTGAGATGTACCTCCCTGGACTACATGAAAAGAGACATGGAGGAGCTCTCGGATTATGTAGCCCAGGTAGGTACAACCCTAGCCCTGAGCAGCATCCTACCATCACCCAGAATGATACCACAGTACAAGCAGAAAATGAGTGATTTCAACAATTGGCTAAGTTTCTGGTGTCATTCTAAGGGGATCCAGTATCTGTCTGCCTGGGATGACATGACTGACAGACCTCGATGCTTTGTCAGAGCTGGCCTGCATCTGTCACCCCTGAGCTTCCTGATACTGGCCAAGGCTCTTGCCACCCCTATAATACCTTTTTTAGGCAGTATTCCAAAGATCAAATTGCCACTGTAACAGCTACAAACAAATGCAATCTGAGGGTCATGCTGCTCAATGCTGGAAGTCTAAATCTTAAAATGCACTCGCTCAAAGCACTCCTTAAAATAGAGAACATTGACATTTGTGCTATAACAGAGACCTGGTTCAAGGCAGCAGAAAGCACTCCTGCACTACCAGGCTATAACTCATTCCACACCTTTTGGCCCCAGAACTTGCACCGAAGCTCCAAAGGTGGTGGTGTTTCCATATTCATAAAGGATGTACACACCTCTAGACTGGTAGCCCAACATAATGCATCAGAGATACTTCAGGTGCAGCTAACATAGGGTAAGACAGCAATTCAGGTCATAGCCTGTTATAGGTCCCCAACCAAGTCCCAAGACACTCACTCCACATTCTTAAGAATTCTGGAGAATATTAGGGTCCAACCTAACACACTAACACTGAGTGACTTCAAATATCCCTCCATTAACTGGGAAATCTACTCATGTACCAATACACTTGCCCAGCATTTCCTGGAATTCATTAATTCAGATGCTCTGGACCAGCTCATTCTTACCCCCACTAGAGGTAGCAATATCCTTGACCTGGTCATTACTAACATGGGCGATCGTTGCTCTACACCAACAGTCAACTCCTCCCTGGTTAGATCCGACCACAAACTAATCACCTTGGAAATACCCAACCCACCCCCGCTAAGGTAACCACCATGAAAAATTTCTCCAAAGCTGACTTTGGGCTCCTAAGAACAGAGGTGGCTAACTTCACTGTACCCATGCAAATGGAGAATAGTTGCATGACCGCTGAATCATACACCAATACACTGTACGAACACATACACAAATGCATGGATCTCGCCATACCCAGTAGAACCAAGATGCTCTCCTCCAAAAAAAGAAGCCAATCTGGTGGTCCCCTGCCATAAGCAAACTCTACAACAGAAGGAGAAAACTGATGCAGAATAAGGTGAAGTCCCAAGACAGGAAAAACTCCCTTATCAGCCTCAACAAAAACTTGAGATCCCTCATCAAATCCTCTAAAGCTAGCTATGAAAACAGAATTGCAGCAGATAGTAAAGACAGCCACAAGGCTTTCTATAGTTATGTAAAGAACCCATACGGCAATACCCAGATTTGCTTTGAGCCACTGCATAATGGTACCTCCTATAATGAGCCAATAGATATTGCCAATATACTGGCCGACAGATTCAGTGCCAACTTGTCCCCTCCCTCCCCCCCAAAGGACCAATCACAATACCAGTAGATTGCCAGGCACCCAGTATTACTGCAGCGCAGGTTAAATCAGCACCATCTGAGGCCAAGAATACAGCTTCTATGGGACCTGACAATATTCCTGGGTGTGTTCTGCATGAATTACAGAGTGAACTGGCACCTCACCTGTGTGCCCTGTTCAATCAAAGCCTCACCTCAGGTTTTGTCCCTACTGAATGGTGCACTGCTATAATCATCCCTCTCCACAAAGGAGGAGTGACTACAACACCTGGAAACTATCGCCCCATTAGCCTGACAAGTCTGATATGCAAAGCTATGGAATGCATCATTATGGACCTAATAAACAAGGATATAGGGAATCTCCAAAACCTGGATCCCACAGTTTGGTGTTGTGAAGGGTAGATCATGCCTGCTCAACTTGGTCGACTTTTTTGAGTCAGTCACCAGAGCTGTGGATGAAGGCAAGGAGTTTCATACAGCCTACCTTGATCTGGCCAAGGCCTTTGATACCATTTCCCACTCAGGAGTCATAGAAAAACTCACTAAGCTAGTCATCAACCCCGATATCACTAGATGGGTTGCAAACTGGTTCACAGATAGAACCCACAGTGTGAAAGTAGCTGACTCCAAGCCAGACTGCTGACCAGCCATGAGTGGAGTCCCACAGGGATTGGTCCTGGGTCCTCTCCTGTTTGGTATCTACTTCTCAGAAGTCCAGTCCAACATGAAGGAACTCTGGCTGACAAAGTTCACAGACAATTGCAAGTTGGGAGCCATTAATAACTCCCCAAGTGATGTTGACATACTACAGAAAGGCCTCACTGAGACCAACGACTGGTGTCAGAACCATGGCCTTAAGCTCAATGCCAGAAAATGTGTTGTCAACCCCTTTGGGAAAAACCCAGTTCCCATGAACTACCACATCAATGGTAGTCCACTGAACACAGAAGGCATTATAAGAGATCTGGGAACACAGGTTGACATCAACCTCTCTTTTGACCACCACACTGCCACTGTGGTCAGAAAGTCCTTCTATGTTGCACATCTCATTACTAAGGGTTTTGCATCCAGAAAGAAAGAGGTCATTGTCTCCCTCTACTCTCTCCTCATTAGACCAATCATCGAGTACAATGCCTCATTTGGCATGTACCTCACTAGACACCTGCAACAACTGGAGAGGCTGCAAATGTACCTCACAAAGAGGATCCTAGGCCTTAAACACTTGTCCTATAGGGACAGACTCAAAAAACTCAAACTTTTCTCTGTCTCATATCGCCTACCTAGAGGCGATTGCTGCTTGACTTATAAACCCATGTCTGACCAAGCTCTGTTAGAAATGCTACAGCTAAAGAAATCCCAATCCCACCACATGCTCCAGAGACCTCAACCTCACTACCACAATCAGCAGAACATGCTGTAGCGACAAGTTCATAACCCAGAGACTGCCCATGCTATGGAATAGACTTCCCATACATGTCAAACAGAGCACCTCACTGGCCCTCTTCAAGAGAAATCTTGATAAGTAGATGGGAAGTAGAATATTCACCCTGGGGATTACTCCAGTGGTTCTACTTGACAGAGGCACAGGAAACTAAGGTCAGGTGGCACGTTGCCAGGGTAATCCAATGGGCTAGGCTTGTAAAGGCTCCAGGGCCATTAGCCTAGTACACACCTATGAACCCCTAAATCAAAACACAAAATCAAACATATTAGTCATAGGTGATTCCATTGTGAGATACGCTGATGTCTCTCTCACAAGACTGGATATGGAAAACGTCACGGTCAGCAGTCTGGTGCCAGGATATACCATAGCAGACATGGACTCAAGTCTCTCAACAAAAGGTACTGTTATGACTCTGTCATAGTCCATGTTGGTGTGAATGACTTGAGACGTACTTTTCTGGACCATATGGAGAGAAACATGACTGAACTCTCAGACTGTGTGTCTCAGGCAGGTATGTTCCTAGCATTAAGCAGCATTTTACCTTCACCTAAGATGATGCCTCAAGTTAAACAGAAAATTATTGACCTCTATAATTACCTTAGTTTCTGGTGTCATTCTAGGGAGATACATATCTGTCAGCCTGGGATGACATGATCGACAGATCTCTATGCTTTGCATGAGATGGTCTTCATCTGTCACCCCTGGGATTTTGGCTACTGGCCAAAGCTCTTGCCACCCCATAATGCCCTTTTTAAGTGGTGTCTCAAGGACAACATTCCCAATGTAAAGACCTCATCTAAAAACAACCTCAAAATCATGCTGTTAAATGCTAGGAGTCTTAACACAAAACTGCACTCACTGAATGCTGTCCTCACCTTGGAAGACACAGACATTTGTGCAGTCACAGAGATGTGGTTCAATGCTGTGGAGAGCCCGCCAGCCAAACTGGATTACCCCTCCTTCCACACGTTCATACCTCAAACTGAAGGTGTGAAAACTAAAAGAGGTGGTATATCAATATTCATTAAAGATAAATACACATCCAGACTGGTTAAACAGTATGATTCCCAGGAGACACTTCAGGTGCAATTAACTTTTTGTTGGGCACCTATTCAAGTCATTGCCAGCTACAGGACCCCCTCCATGAATCAGGACACTCACTCAGGTTATTTGTATCTACTTGGTCCTATCAAAATGCATCCGAAAACTCCACTGACTGGGTAAATTATTGGTATTCAAACTCACTTGTCCAAAAGTTCCTTGACTTCATTAACTGCAATGCCCTGGACCATCTGGTTAACACCCCCACAAGAGGAGCCAATATCCTGGCTCTGATGTTTACCAATATGGGGTAGCAGTGTAGCACTCCCACTGTGAGGTCCTCCCTGGTGAGATCTAACCACAAATTTGTCTCATTCGAAGTAACTATCACACCTGCCCCCCCAGCAGCAACTAAACTAAAAAAAATTCCCCAAAGCAGATTATAACCTCTTACAGGATGGTAAAAATAGCTTCACTGCTCCTCCTCCCTCAGATGGAACTGGTAACTATGCCAAGTTCTACTTTAATGCTTTATACAAACACCTGTATAACTGCATTGACTCTGCCATATATGATACGACCAAAACAAGTTCCTGCCTGCCCGGTGAACAACTACCATTAACAGGCTTTGCAATAAGAGGAAGAAATTGGTGTCTAAGAGTAAGTGGGAGGAGCCGTCTTAAACTGGAAACACTCCATCCTCAGCATAAACAAGCAAATAAAGCATTTTGTGAAGTCCTCCAAAGCAAACTATGAGTCCAAATTAGCTTCCTCAACAAAGGACAACCACATGACATTCTACAGTTACATCCTTAACCTAAAAGGAAAGGACAATTTTTGTGCCAAACGGGTAGTTAATGATACCACATATCCTGAGCTTGTGGACATAGCTAATCTGTTGGCTGACAGGTTCTATGAAAACTTCACTCCCCTGTCCCTGCCACTCATACCCCATGACATCCCTACCACCTGACCCTACCTTGTGTCTCTAAAGAACAGGTCGTAAATGCCCTCTACAAAGGCCAAAAACACAGCATCTATGGGACCTGATAACATCCCAGGCTGTGTCCTACATGGGCTCCAACATGAATAAGCAACACCACTGGGTAGTCTTTTCAATCATAGCCTAAGCACTGGTTTTGTACCAGCTGAATGAAAAACCGCCACCATTATTTCCTTGCACAAAGGTGGTGAGTCCACTGACCCCAGGAACTATAGACCTATTAGTCTGACTAGCCTTATCTGCAAGGCCATGGAAAAAATCTTTATGGATCTTATCAACAAAGATATAGGTAATCTCCAAACACTTTAGCCTACTCAGTTTGGATGTGTCAAAGGGGGGGGGGGTCATGCCTGTTATACCTGGTGTACTTCTTCGAGACAGTCACCAAGGCCCTAGATGAGGGGAAATCTGTGAATACATTCAACCTGGACTTAGACAAGGTGTTTGACACTATCCCCCACTCAGGCATAGACAAACTCACCCAACTAGGCATCAACCATTATATTGTTAGATGGGTCACTAATTGGCTCACTGATATAACTCATACAGTCAAAATAGGGCAATCTACCACCAACAGCAGTGCTGTAACCAGTGGCGTTTTACAGGTTTCAGTCTTGGGACCTGTACTGTTTGGAATCTATTTCTGTAAAGTACAAGTAAAAACAAAAGATCTGTGGCTGACAAAGTTTGCTGATGACTGCAAACTGACAGCAGTCATAGAATCTCCAAATCATGTCAACATCCTACAAAAGGGTTTTATACAAACAAACGATTGGTGCCAAAGTCATGGCCTTAAACTCAATGCAAACAATTTTTTATTATTGCTTTCAGTAAAAGTGATGTTCCTGCTAACTACCACATCAATAGCAACACCTTAAGTACGCACTCTGTGGTGAAAGACCTGGGCA